>NW_027556402.1:10953849-11123849 GCF_003287225.1 Phascolarctos cinereus | reverse complement strand
AAAAGGCATTTGAATTGATTCTTGATGGAAAGCAAGGATTCTAATACTAGCAGCAGCAGCAGCAGCAGCAGTAGTAGTAGTAGTAGTAGTAGTAGTAGTAGTAGTAGTAGTAGTAGTAGTAGTAGCAGAAACATTTATATATGATCTTCAGACCAATGTGGGATGTAGGTGCCATTATTATTCCCATTTTATAGATGAGAAAACTGAGGCAGAGATTAAATAATTTGCCCAGGGTCCCAAAGATAGTACATTCCTGAGGCCAGATTTGAACTCAGAGTCGCCTAACTCCAGGTCCAGCATACATGACCTAACTGCCTCTAAGAGTCAGTGGTTAGGTGGGGAAACATTCAAGGCATGGAGGACAATCAGTACGAAGTCACAGAGAACAGAGATGGTGGTGTTGTGTGTGAGAAGCAGCAAGGACAGTATGACCAGATTGTAGAGTTCATGGAGGCAGCTCAGTGTAAGAAAACTGGGAAGACGGGAATGTGCCGGGTGGTGAAGTGCTTTAAATATCTAGCAAGGGTCTTGGGGCAATAAGGAATCACTGGCATTGATTGAGTGTGTGAGCGATAGGTTGATCTTGTGATTTAGCAAAATCACCTCAGCAGTTATAAGGAGAAAGAATTATAGTGGAGAACTGAAGTAAGGATGCAAATTAGAAAGTTATTGTAGTTGTCCAAGGTAGCGGTGTTAGGGAATTGAACTAGGTTGTGGCTGTGGTTTGAGTGGAGAGAAGAGGAGATATATATCACCAATGGAAATACACACACACACACACACACATTGCCAATACATATATAATACATATATATGTATATACAAACACACACATATGAAATGCGAAAGTAGAAAAAAATAAGATTTCAAAACTGGTTGGATGTATAAGAAGAGTAAAAATCAATGATGACACCAACATTTACCAGGAGAATAGATGGTGGTGCCCATTTTATGTAAATAAAGCAGTTAGACTAGATGGTAGCCAAGGTCTGTTCCAGCTATAAATCTATGCACCTGTGGCCCTTTGTGAGATCTTGGAGTTGTCTACTCTATTCACTGATGACAAAGGAAGAGTCTTCAATCTTTTTCTCTTCCAGCCTTCCCTTCCTTTTTTCTTAAACCAAACCTTTCTTCCTCTCTTCTTGTCCCTCCTCACCTCACCTGGACCTCTGCTAGCTTGGGAAATTTGGGAACAGAAAACTGAAGCCAGTCACCTAAAACATTAGCTCAGTGAGTCCACTTTGACTTAAGTAGAATATTTGGCCCCAAGAAACCTCAATTACTTTAATAATAAAGAAAAAAACCCAATACTAATGATTGAGGCTGATCGGAAGGAGGGGTCAAAACTAATTACACAGCAATTTTCCAAACATTAAAAATCTTCTCATTAGCTATTTGTCAGTTGGACCTCAGCTCGATCTATAATAATTCATTACACATTCTTTCAGGATATTAATAGCTTCCCATCACCCCTTTGATGCTCTCCACACATATGAGTGGAGCAAATAAATCAAAAGCAGCTGGCATTGTCCATAAACAAAATGAAAAGATGGAAGGAAGTCACAGAAAAAAGCAAGGGTAAATCTTTCCTTGGAGAGGTAAATCAGGCAGTTGAGGGAGCTGGCAACAAGAAACATCTTTTTGTGAGACATTTGGTCAGCTCGCTTCACAGGGCTCATGATGAGTATAAGCAGAAAGACCACCATGGAGATAATTGCAATGTGTGCCAATGTGTGTTGCAGAAGATGAGGGGGTAGAGAAAGACTGCAAAGAAATGGATATGACCCTCCAAATTAAAACCAGATGTATCATAATACTTGGTGACTTCAATGCAAAGATGGGAAGGACAGCAAATATATTAGAAAACATGATTTGGGATTAAGAAATTAAAGGCTAGTAGATTATGTGGCTGCCTCATGAATATTTATATTGATTTAGCACTGGCAATGACCTCGGAAAACATCTAGTCAAACCATTTTGTTTTGCAGATGAAGAAACTGAGATGCAGAGAGGGAATTTCCTTCAAGAAGATAAGTAGTCTGTGGCTAAAGTGAGCACTGACAAATATAGGGAAAAAAATGAAATCAACTATATCCTGATGGATGAGGAATAACTGGTTACTGGTGAGGGAGTTACTTCATTTACTGGAGTCAGATCATCCTCTAGGGATGCTATATGATTATACGGAGGCATGGAATACCACAATCTTCAGGGAAGTACTCAAGGGCAATGGAGACACCCAAGATGAGCACATAGGACCTATATAAAACATTATTAAAAAGTTGTTATCAAAGAGGACAGAAGAGGTGGTGTACCAGTCACGGACAGGGAGCGGGAGAGAACAGCTGGGCATCTTCTGGGCTATGCAGACACTCTTGTACTATCTGGGGAGGTAGAACGTTTACTGAATGGACTCAGCAGAGAGTATAGACAAGAAAGGCATAGGATGCGAAGGCTTGGGTGGTGGTGAGTGGGAAGATGGTGATTTGTGCTGTTGTAAAGAATGCAGCCATAAGATGGCACATCCATTGTCATTGTATATACAATATTTCATTTGATTCTCACAACTCTGTGAGTATACGTGTCATTGTCTTCATGTTCAGAAGCAAAAATTAAGGTTTGGGAGATTTTAAGTGACTTGCCCAAGGTTACATTGCTGATAAATGAAAAATTAGTGACTAATTCCTTTAACAAAAGCATTCATGGGGGCAGCAAGTTGGTGCACCAGCCCTGGATTCAGGAGGACCTGAGTTCAAATCTGACCTCAGACACATAACACCTACTGGCAGTGTGACCCTGGGCAAGTCACTTAACCCCATTGCTTAACCAAAAAATAAAAAAATAAAAAAAACCAAAGCATTCATGAATTTTCCTACCCTCTTCAAATGCTGGGTCCTTAGTGATGATTCTGATTCTATCTCTCCTACTTACTTGATGACTTTGGGTAAGCATGTGCGCTTTACTCTCCTCATCTGCACAGTGGTGGTGATGGCATCTTTGAGAGGTAGCCTGATAATGTATGCTGGATTCAGAATCAAAGGACCAGGTTTGAATCCCACCCTTGCCACTGCTTCACTGTGTGACCTTGGGCACATCAGTTGAGACCCCTCTGAGACCCCTTAAGCTCCTGGATCTTTAAACACCACTACGACTTTGGGGGTGGACACACATATAATACATAATTTCATTTAACATTCACAATAGCCCTGTGAACTAGGCACTGTTATTATCTCCAATACTACAGGTAAGAAAATTAAGGCTGAGGAAGGGTAAATGATTGGCCCAGGAGAGCTTAAAGGTTTTCTGTTTTGCTTTTTGTTTGCTTTTATATCTGGTCTCCCTCCAGAACAGGAGAAACAATGCCTTTAACTCTTAAGGCTTCCCATGGTACTCAGCCATGTTTTTAGGTCCTAGTGACAGGCCAAAGGGTAATGACAGGGGAGAAAGAAAGAATGAAGGAAGGAAGGGGGCAGGAAATGGAGGAGTAGGAGAAAGAAGAAGAGGAAGGGAGATCAGGTGAAGGAAAGTTGGTGGGGAGGATTTGAATGTCCTCCATCTTTACCTTCTATAGCTCTAATGTCCTTGCTGGCCTACTCATATGTGATTAGAATAACACCTTGGCATTTTCTGCTCACTCCCTATAATTATGACTCAGAGCCTTGTTAACTAAAATAATTGAATGAACCCTTTCATCCAATTACATTTATGTTGTCAATCCACCAGGCCGTAATGTTGTGCGGGCTCAGTACTCAATAAAGGTTAAAGAGAAACTTTTTAATGGCAAAAATATTTTCCAATTAAAGGGGAAGTGAAGTGGATAGAGTGCTGGGCCTGGAATCAGGAAGACTCATAGTACTGACCTCAAATCTGGCCTTAGCTATGTGATCCTGGGAGCATCACTTAATCCTGCTTGCCTCAGTTTCCTCATCTGTAAAATGAGCTGGAGAAGGAAATGGCAAACCACGCCAGGATCTTTGCCAAGAAAACCCCAAATGGGGTCACAAAGAGTTGGACGTGACTGAAAATGACTGAACGTCAACAAAACCTCAGAAACAAGAACATGCTCCAATGTCGCTTTAGGAATATGCCACAGCTAGTTTCATTGGTCTCATATCTGAATGTAAACAGCATCTCTTGCTTCATACGCTAATGGATATGTGCTCTCATTCACGTGGTTGCTCCCTCTCACTGTGAAGATTGCAATTCATCCATGTCTGCCCTTCTGTTCTTGATTTTTGTATTGTGTTTTTATTTATTTTGTGAAACATTTCCAATTACATTTTATATTATTTTTATTTCATTAAATATTTCTCAATCACACGTAAGACACTGTAACAATCATTTAAAAACATTTTTCACTTCCAAACATTCTCTCTCCCTTCTGTCCTTCTTACCACACCCCTCTTTGATAGGGCAAGTGATTTGATATCAATTATACATGTGAAGTCATGTAAAACCTATTTCCATATTAGCCATGTTGTAAAAGATAACACAAACAAAACAAAAAATAAAAATAAAGACATTTTAAAAAAGCATGCTTCGATATGCACCCAGAGTTCATCAGTTCTGTTTCTGGAGGTGGACAGCATTTTTCGTCATGCATCCTTTGATTTTTAAAATTATTTTTATGTATTTTGTTAAATATTTCCCAATTAGATATATTTTTTTTTCAAACAATCCTTTAAAAAATGAGTTCTAAATTCTCTCTGTCCCTCTTCCTTCCTTGACAGGGCAAGCAATTTGATATTTATTATACATATGAGGTCATACAAAACCCATTTCCATGCTAACCATGTTGCAAAATAAAAAAAACAACAACAATAAAAATAAAGAAGCAAATTGAAAGTATGCTTTGATATGCACTCAGAGTTCATCAGTTCTCTCTCTAGAGGTAGATAGCATTTTCCATCGTGGGTCTTTTGGAATTGTCTTGAATCATTATCTTGATCAGAGTAGCTAAGTCTTTCACAGTTGATCATCCTTACAGTATGGTTATTAGTGTGTGCAATATTCTCCTGGTTCTGCTCACTTCACTTTGCTTCAGTTCATATACATCTTCCAGGTTTTTCTTAAATAATCCTGCCCATCATTTCTTGCAGCACAGTAGTATTCCATCACTATAATATACCACAACCTGTTCAGCCATTCCCCTATTGATGGACGTCCTCTAGATTTCTACATTCTTTGAGGTTCTGACTTAGTGAGAAGTACAATTCTTGGTAAAAAAAAAAAAGAAAAGGTAGTTGGTGTTTTACTCATGGTGTAATGGTAGGTGTGGAAAGCCCTATCCCAAAAATGTACTCACTGATGATCCAGACAACTAGATCTGTCAATCAATCAATAAAAATCTGACTTAGAGGTTGACAAGTCTTTAATCAATTTGAGAAGAACGAAGGACTTTGATTATTGGACAAAGACAGATGAAACCATCTAGGAAATATCCTGAGATTGATTGAAAGAATCAGACACATGTCTTAGGCTATTTTTGAAAAAACAGCCAGCAAGTTTGGAGTCTCACAGTCTAGTGTCTGGCCAGTCCAGTAGTGAAGAAATTTTAATCAAGCCCCTAAGACAGAATGGTT
This sequence comes from Phascolarctos cinereus, assembly GCF_003287225.1. NCBI lineage: Eukaryota > Metazoa > Chordata > Mammalia > Diprotodontia > Phascolarctidae > Phascolarctos > Phascolarctos cinereus. The sequence continues at coordinate 11,118,267 of NW_027556402.1, read as the reverse complement.
TAGGGGAAAGAAAGACTCTCTCTCCCTCTCTCTCTCTCTCTCTCTCTCCCTCTCTCTCTCTCTCTCTCTCTCTCTCTCTCTTCTCCCTCCTCCTCCTCCTTCTTCAGCATCCAGGCAAATGCAGGAGATGCAGAAGTCCCATAAGAGTTACCACTAGTGGCAGTTTCAGGGAGTATGACCCTTTATGGCAGACAGACATACTGACTGCAGAAGCAGAGGCAACGAACCTCAGCTCTAGCAAACAGCTGCACCTCAGGGGAATTTCATGAGGACTCTAGGATATCCCTCAATTAGGAGTTGTGATTCATCCCTTTGCCACAAACCTTCTCTGTGCCTCTGTTTCACTACCTAAAGTTTGAGCTTCCTTTCCCCTGGGACCTGGTGTGTGTAAGAGGGAAGTGGTTTGGAGGTGGGGAATGTGTTTTGAATACCAAATGTTCTTGGTCTCTCTAATGAGTAAGGAATCATTCTACACATTCATTGAGGCTATTGGTTGGTGATCGTTGGGAAATAAACTGATGAGAGCTCATGAATGATGACGCTGGAGACTCAGTTTGTCAGGGACACCATGAGATCACTGAGAGGAATAGTCTCCTAGGATGCTGGCTTGCCAATTGAAGGGAGCTGAGGAAAAAGCACCAGAAAGGACGTTACAATAGAGCCGTAGAATTAGAACTACAAGAGCTTTTAGAAGCCTTCTTTAATGCTTCTTATCTTATAAATGAGGAAAATGAGGCCCAAAGGGGTTAAGTGACTTGTCCAAGATTATCTCTATTTCTATCTCTATATCTCTTTCTGTCTCTATCTCTTTATGTGTATGTCTATAGTTAATCATCTATAGCATCTCTATATTCATGTCTGTATATATATATATGTATATGTATATCTATATCTATATATCTATACCTATATCTATTTATATCCTTAATTATATCATCTATGCCATCAATAAATAAAATATATAGATATGTCTTTACAGATAATATACTTCTACATATTCCATAACGTAGATATATGATATATTTACACAGATATAATGATACTAAAAACAGCAACAACAATTAATAACAAAATGGGTATTTGAATTCAGGCTCTCTCACTCCAAATGCAGTGTTCTAGAACTGGAGCGCCCTTTGTAAAGTCTTCTGAGTTTTAAAGTGCCAAGTGATTGGGCATAAACTATAGGAAGGAGAAGAAAAGCAGGAAGCAAGTTTCAGTGTGGACCAAAGCAGTGTGGCACAGGGGACAGTTCAGTATGGTGGACCACACACTGCACTTGGAATCAGTACATCTGAGTCTGAGATCCTTTACCCTTTGTAGGCCTTGGTTTCGTCATTTGTGAAATCAAGGTCCAGTGCTTCTTAACCTGTCTTAAACTGTGGGTTTCGAGGTCCCTACAGTTTAAGAAGTGCTGAAGGGTCACGAGTTGAAAAAGTTTAAAAAACCCTAGGGATAATCTCTAATCTTGATCCATGATTCTAATAGTAAGACAATATATTTCGGAAGAAATAATCTAACTTATCCTTAACAGATGATGGGCATTGAGCTATCAATTATGATTTAAGAAATGGGTCACTTAGTATCTGGAGATTGTCCCCTTGGTGCCATTATGCTTTTGTGACTGGATGGATCACACATCTGTCTGCATTTGGCCATTCCTTTGTTCCAGAGTTCTGATAAGGAGACACAAGTAAATTACTTAAGTTTTGAAGGCCTATTTTAAACTTTCCTGGCTATATTGTTTAATTTTCATGTTTACCAGGAAACAGCATCTGATTTCTTATCCTTAATTGATTCCGAACTTTTGAAAGCAAATATTAAAATACTGAGAATGTCTTTGTTGAAAGGATATCATTATATTCCGCATATTTGTGTTCAGCATCAGAAGCTGCAAAGAGGGTCAGCCTAGATGCAATTTCCAGATTAAATTGTTGTAAAATTAAGGGAAAAAAAATTCTATTATCCTAGTTAAAGAAGGAAAAAAAAACCTTTTATTTCATTAGAAAATCCTTTCTCTATTCATACTTGGACTTTTCTCACTTAGTAAAAAGGGCTTCCAAGAGAAAGGAATCCTTCTATGTCCTTTAAATACCAACCTCAAATGTCACCTCCTCCACACATCCTCTTTGGATCTTTCCAATTGCTAGCCATCTCAAGTGACCTTTGTAACTTTCTAATGCTCTTATTAATTTATTCAATAAGCAATTCTTTTTAAACTTTTGATAGCATTTTATTTTTTCCCCAATTACATGTCAAGTCAATTTCTAGCATTCATTTTTACAAGATTTTGAGTTCCAAATTTTTCTCCCTCCCCCCCTTCTGAAAATGGTGGGCAATTTGACATAGGTTCTGCATGCTCTATCATGTAAAACATGTTTCCATATTAGTCGCAGTTGTGAAAGAATTAACAGATCAAAAGAAAAAAACACAAAAAAGAACAAAAGTGAAAAAAGCGTACTTCAGTTTGCATTCAGAATCTATCGGTTCTTTATCTGTGGATGGATATTATTTTCCTTTGTGAGTCCTTTGTACTTGTCTTAGATCGTTGGGCTGCTGAGAAGAACTGAGTCATTCATAGGTGATCATCATACAATGTTGCAGATATTGTGGACAATTTTTTCCTGGTTCTGCCCATTTCATTTTGCATCAGTTCACACAAGTCTTTTCAGGTTTTTCTGAAATCTGCCTGTTCATCATTTCTTATTGCACAATAGTATTCCATTGCATTCGTGTACCACAGCTCAAAAAGCAGTTCCTAAGCATTGGTTATCTTCCAGACACCGTGCTAGGTGCTGGGGATAGAGAAATTAAAAAAAAAATCAACATCCAATGCCATCCAGGAACTCGAATTTCATAGGCGGAAATAACTTAGAAGCAGAAAAAAATAAACGCCAAGAAAATCCAGAGCTGTTTCTTCGAGGGGGAGCATTACCAGCTATGATGACGGGAGGAGAAGCAAGGAGATCGGGAAAAGCCATATGGAGGTGATATCTCTTGACCTGAGCTTGGAAGGAACCTAGGGATTGTAGCATTGTACAGTGTGGTTAGAGCTGACTGGGAAAGTGCAGGGAACCTGATTAAAATATAACTGGGAAATGTTTCACAAAATCAATAAAAGATACAATAAGAGATAATGTGAATATGTGGTTTAATAATGATGATGATGATGATGATGGTGATAGTGATGATGATGATGATGATGATGATGATGATGGTGATGATGATGATGATGATGATGATGATGATGATGATGATGATGATGATGGTGATGATGATGATGATGATGATGATGATGATGGTGATGATGATGATGATGATGATGGTGATAGTGATGATGATGATGATGATGATGATGATGATGGTGATGATGATGATGATGATGATGGTGATGATGATGATGATGATGATGATGATGGTGATGATGATGATGATGATGATGATGATGATGGTGATGATGATGATGATGATGATGGTGATAGTGATGATGATGATGATGATGATGATGATGATGGTGATGATGATGATGATGATGATGGTGATGATGATGATGATGGTGATGATGATGATGATGATGATGATGGTGATAGTGATGATGACTTGCTGCAGATCCTTAGCTAGGGTTCAGGGCCCTATTTTCATTGGAGTTTGACACCACTGCATTGCCATCTAGCTGCTTCACATGCCACCTAAAAGCTCTGTGAGGGCAGGGTCTATCTCTGCTAAAGTATTCTTATCCTAGTATGTGGCATGGTGTTGTTGAATGTCTCATTCGGGGGCCAGCTTAGGTGCCACGGTTTCCATTAAAACATCCCGAACCCATCCTCTCCCCACCTCATCTCCTCTATTGTAAGTAATGTCTCCCCATATAGAAATCTCAACTCTTACTTTACATTTATCCTATGCATTTATTCTAATTCTAATTCTAATTTTATTTATTTTGCCTCCCTGTCTCATCTCCCAACTAGAGGCAGCTGGGTGGTACAGTAGATAGACCGCTAGACCTGGAGTCGGGAAGACCTGAATTCAAATCTGGCCTCAGACACTAGCTGTGCAAACCTGGGCCAATCTCTTCTCTTCTGTCTGCCTCAGTTTCCTCACCTGCAAAATGGGGATCATAATAGTGCCTACTTTGTGTTGTTACGAGAATCAAATGAGATAAAACTTATAAAAAGCTCAGCAGAGTGCCTAGTAGATACTTCCTAAATGCACATTCCCTTCCCCTTTCCCAGCTAGTAAGCTTCTTGTAGGTGGTTGTTTAATAAACAATTGAACTGAAATTCTGCAAAGTTTTAATTTTTGTTGACAGGTCTAAGTTTGGAGACTGCCAATTTTGCTTGCTTAGAGAATTAAGCTTCTGAATTTTCTGAGGTCATTCACCTAACTGCCAATTAAAGCTTCTAATTAAACATCCAGGTAAAGAGGAAGAAATTGTTTCAAATCTACTGATTTATTTATGAAAACCCTAGAGTTGACTTTGCTCCCCTTCTTCACATGATGTTGCAGATTTAAGCTAGAGGGCATAACAGCCACATTGCTTTTAAATTGCTCTGCCTATTATACCTGGTAACTATAATTACTGTCAAATGCCATGTAGTAAAACATGGAAATAAGCCATCGTTTTTGCCTTTAAATTAGGATTCAGGTAATATGTTCATTTCTCAGGAGGGCAAGGGGGCTCAGTACAAAAAGTGGACGAGTCAAGCCATCTTGGAGTGGTGGTTCATCTCTCTATATTTCTATGTCATGTTGCAAAGCCTATGGTATTGAAATGTCCAGAGAACCCCAAGAAGTGAGACCATCTATCAAAGTATCGTGCATTCAAAGCATTATTCCCAAAGAGATAGCCGAGTGTAGCAAATAGACTTGGGGAGACTTGGTTCATATCCTGTCTCTGATACTAACTTGGTGACCCTGGGAAAGCCACATAAACTTCCCCAACCTTCAATTTTCCTCATCTGCAAATTGTGTTAATGAGAGGTAGCACCTACCCCATAGGGCTGTGGAAAGCAAACAAGAAGGTATGTGGAGAACTTTGCAAACATTAAGGCACCATGTAAAACATGTGCAAGTTATCGTTAAGATAACACCACCATGGTCAATGACTTTGTGGTGAAATTATTATCACTCTAATGCTTGGGAACTGAGGAAAGTTGCTTTACCTCTCTTTACCTCAGTCTCCCCATCTGTAAAATGGGAGGGTTGCTTTAGATAGCTTCTAAGGCCCCTTCTAGGTCTCAGTCCACGCTCCTGGGACTCTATGGCCCATCTTATTTCACTTAAAGCACAGGCTCTTAACCTCTGCTGTGTCATGGACCCACTTCGGCAGTCTGGAGGGGTCTACACACCTCCTTCTCAGACTAATGCTTTTAAAGAATTGAAGGAAATGCTAGATTTCAGTTAGAGGCTAGTGGAAATAACAGTGTATATATATATATATATATATATATATATATATATATACATATATTTTTTTCCCATCCAAGTTCAGGGGTCCTCTGAAATCTATCTTAATTCAGGTTAAGAACTAACTAAGGTTAAGAACTCCTTACTTAAAGGGATGCCACTCAATTTCCAACAAAGACACTACATAAGTGATTTTGATTTTGAATTTCTTCTGGTAAAAGTTAATGAAGTACAAGTTGGGGATGGGATAGGTAGCCTCCCTGGAACACAGGGTTGTCCTGGCACCAGTTCAGGTTGCTGGGGAGAAAGATCTGAGAGCCTTGTCAGAGGCAAGCAGCAAATGGTCAGATGAGAAAGGAGGAGGGGACTGATTCACAGAGGAGCTCAAGCCAAGGTAAGCAGGGTGGGAACTGGAGCTGGGCCAGGCTTGGAGCAGGTAGAACAGGTCTCTGGGGCCTGGCAAGCAGGATTGGCAGCTGATTATGCCCCAGGGCACACAGAGCTCTTAGTGGGAAGAGGAAGTCAAAGTTAACTCGAGAAGTTCAGAAGCGAGGGCACAGTGCCGATGGGTGAGGGAGCCCAGGTGTGCCAATGAAGCTGCCCTCTGAGGAGCTGCCAGGGATAGCTCTGCCCCACAGAGTGCCAGTTTGTCTTATTCTCTCCTGGGGATGTACTGAATCCCAATTGGAGGGGCAGCGGTACTTGCAGCTGCATGGTTATAGAGACACCAAGATCAGTTCATTCTAGTGGAGGACTGGGGAAATCATCCAGCAGGGCGGTATAATGGAGAGTCCTGGCTCTGGAGTCAGATCACGGGGTTCGTTGCTGCTTATTGCCTGTGAGATCTTGGGCAAATCACTTAAATGCTGGCATCACTTCTGCATCTCTGCAATGAGAGCCTTCTAAGGTCAATTAGTCATAGGATGGTAGACCCAGAGCTGGAAGGAGCCTCAGAAGCCATTTTGTCTGACTGCCTCCTCTTTTACATGAGGAAGCTGAGGCCCAGAGGGGCCATGTCCAAGGTCATACTACATATCTATCTATCTATCTATCTATCTATCTATCTATCTATCTATCTATCTGCCCATCCATCCATCGATCTATCTATTCATCCATCTCTCTATCCATCTATCTCTCTATTTATCCATCTCTCTATTCATCCATCTCTCTCTCTCTCTCTCTCTCTCTCTCTCTCTCTCTCTCTCTCTCTTCATCCATCCATCTATCTATAGATACACCCATACATATATGCCCATGCACACATGCACACATGCACATGCGTACATTATATCTAATAAAGCTGTATCTCGGTCAGATCCGTGTGTGTCTAATCAAGTCTATGGTTTCTTTATCAGGTTCTGTTCTTGTTGCTACTCAGCTGATTCAGTCACATCCAACTCTTCACAATCCTGTGGACCATCCTGTCCGTGGGGGTTTTTTCTTGGCAAAGATATTGGTGTGGTTTGCCATTTCCTTCTCCAGTTGTTGTTCAATCATTTCAAACTTGTCATGACCCCCTTTGGGATTTTCTTGGCAAAGACACTGGAGTGGTTTGCCATTTCCTTGTCCGGCTCATTTTACAGATGAGGAAACTGAGGCAAACAGGGTGAAGTGACTTGCCCAGTATCATACAGCTAGTAAGTGTCTAAAGGCAAATTTGAACTCAAGTCTTCTTGGCTCTGGCACTCTATCCACTGTACCACCTAGCTACTCTACTCCTTCTCCAGTGGATTAAGGGAAACAGAGGTTAAACAACTTGCCCAAGGTTACACATCTAGTAAGTGCTTGAGGCTAGATTTGAACTCAGGTCTACCTGTACCGGTTAGAAATATATTAAATTAATTCTACAAGTACCAGTATAGGTGCCACATATATTGGGATGTGCTAGTAAATTTAACAACCAACTCACCATGATTTACTTTCAAGTTTAATCTGCAATTTGATCATTTTTCTCTTTCCTTTCTTAAGGCTAGATGATAAGCAAAATAGTAAGTTGATCCCTGATTGGTAGTGTTTGCTGATTTCTGACATCTAAATGATTACACTGAACATTTAACAATTGGCACTCACAAACTGGTTTGAGCTGGCTCCAACTCATCGAATAAACCGCATGCTAAGAAGCTTTGTCAGAACCAATATCCACACGTGAATACTTGGCCCTGCTCGGCATCAAGAGGCTTCAAATCTGACCTGATTCAAATTCCATGAGATTCCTATCAGGGGATTCCCAGAGCACCCATGGCACCTAACATTTGAAGACATTTCACGCGTTCAGTAGAACAAGGTGTGCGACCTTGGCCACCTCTCTGGGGCTGGTTGTAAGACAAAAGGGCCGGGCTGGGCAACTGTTAGGATCCATGTTAGCTCGACATTTAGGACCCTACAACTATCTGTCCTTAATAGGTTGTGGAGCCCAACGCCTTCATTTTACAGGTGAGGAAATGAGTCTTATACGAATAGGAGTGGGAGATGCCTAAGTAACGAAGAGGGCCAGGGGTCAGAGAACCCAGCAGGGGCCTACACTGGCCCACCTTATGTGTGCTTAGAGCCTTCTTCCACTTCTGAGGCAGCCCCTTCTCCCCTTGATTTAGACAATTGCATGTATTGTCTAAAGACAACCATGTAAAGATAGAAATAGATCTTTGTGGAGAAAAACAAAGATTGAGAGTAGGAGCCAAATAGGTTATTAACATAAAACTTTCAGATCCATGGAGTTTGAATGTATGACTATTTTCCCTATGAGGGGTAAGGGTGGGGCAGGGCAGAAAGGGAGGGTGGGCAGTGGGACATTTTGTTTTTCCATGATACTAAGATTGCTCAGAATTATTGGACGTTAGGGAGCTCTGTCTCTCTTTCTCTTCTCCCTCCTCTCTCTCTCTCTCTCTCTCTCTCTCTCTCTCTCTCTCTCTCTCTCTCTCTCTCTCTCTCTCTCTCTCTCTCTCTCTCTCTCTCTCTCTCTCTCTCTCTCTCTCTCTCTCTCTCCCTCTCTCTCTCTCTCTCTGTCTCTCTGTCTCTCTCCTCTCTCTCCTTTTTCTTTCTCTCTGTGTATCTCTCTCTGTCTCTCTCAATATACATACCCAGACAGACATATATATGTACATATACATACATACATAAATACATACATACATACATACATACACACAATACACATAGACTTATGGGCCATCTCCAGTCATCCTGATTCATATCAGGCCACTGGACCCACATAGCTCTGGAGGAGAAAGTGAGGCTGGGACTTTGCACAGGCCTCCCTCACTTAAATCCAATCCCTTGCATGTCATGGCATCACCTCCCTGATGTCACAGTCCTCTTTGAGAAGGAAGGACAGACAGCAATAGCAGCATAGTTACAGTAAGGTATACATATAGTACACTGTAATATACACACATGTATAATATCTATAAGTATACATACATGTACCTGTATATGCACACCTGTGTCTGTCTACATATATAATTATACACACACACACACACACACACAGAGGCACACACAGAGTAGGGACAGTCCACAAGAAAGGATGAATCAGCAAGTGTTGGTCAGCGAGACCCTTATACTTCTTTGGGATCAGAGACTTATTCCAGCCTTCTCTGCTACCTTGTCTATAATAACCCAAGGAGGCTGGCAGGGGCAGCAAAGGGGAAAGACAGGGTCATTCCCCCCATCCCAATCTCCCTGTTCTGACTGTAGACCAAGGGGCCAAGGTTAGACGCGCTGTTTCTTTTCGTGGTATTTTGAGTTTCTTGCTCTCGATGAGAAACTATTAAAACCAGACCGTGATGGGGTCTGTGCCAGTTGCACTATTTAATAACACTTGCAGGGGGACTGAAAGGAGGGAGGGCAAACCTAGAAGGAAGGCCTAAATTACCAAGGGTTTTGAAAACTCAATTTGGATTCTGCTAGAGCAAACTGAATGGGGGTTTGGAGCCACGCAATTAATAGTGATGAGAATTTATTAATTCATTTTTGTTGTTGCCCAGAAAGAGAAAGAACTACCCTTAGGGCCTACACTTAGGGGACCTGAGCTGGGACAGCCTCAGAGGTGGCAGGTGAGCTGAGCTGGGCAGCTACATTTTCTTCTCTCCAGGGAAGACTCTTTGCAGTGGAGTTTGTAAGAAATGCCTTGGCCTGGAAGGTGGATGACTTGTTGGGAAAAGTCTGTGGAAAGAAAGGCGAGACTGAAGTCCTCAGGCATGATCCGACAAGGCCCAAAGCTCAGGAGTGATGGACGGCTCAGCCTCCCTCGATCCCCAACTCCACCTGGTGGTTATATTTGCATCCTGCTTGTCTGTTCATCAGCATATGTCCAGAGTAGACCACAAGCCTCTTGAGGGCAGGGACTGAGTCAGTTTTCACCTTTTAATCCCCAGAAGCTAGCACAGTGCTTCCTACTAATAGGCACTCAATACCTGGTTGTTGAATTTGTTTGACTCTTCATCTCCAGGCCTCCTCTGGCTTCCCTTCCCCCGGTGAGGATCTGAGGAAGTTGGTTAACTTCTTAGGAACTGGGCAGATCAGTAGCCAGTGTAAAACAATCTATTTTGGAAAGAACAAAATTAAGTTTCCTAGGCACAATTAAATCAAGATAAGATAAGGGCCTAGGGGTCATGAAAGTAAAGGTACGTATTAGTACAGCAAGCTTGTCTAAAGTTTGAGTGCATCATGTGAGATCTCTGAGGTAATGCTTCATCCCAGTCAATGTAGGCAACCCCTGATCTGAGGGCCTGCTTTCAGTGCTTGGCTCCATGTTTTGGCAGCTCTGGAGAACTGGGAAAGTGCTTCAAAAGAGAGCCAGAAGTATGGTTTACAAGTTGGGAAATATGATCGCCAAGTTAAGATGAAGGTAATTGGATTTACTTAACCTGCAGGAGGGAGGACTAAAGTCATAACCTTTGTCTGTCTCAACGTGGCACCCCAGTTCTGTCCTGCCCCATTGTCACCACTGGCCTGTGACTTCCCTTATTCTAGTTTCAGAGTCTCTAGCATTCTTACTGGTCTAGCAAGTGGTCTTGCCCTGTTCTAGGCTTCACATGTTGACTTCTCTAGTTATCCCAGTTTTTGCTGCCAATGGAGTCTCTGATAACTTGGCCGCTGGTTGCAGATGCCTGGGGCTCTTGCCTATATACAGTAGGGCTTAGGCAAATGGCTAAGTTTCACCAAATACCAAGATGATGCCTGGAGGGAGACAAGAGAATCATTTAACCTGGAAAGTCTTTAGAATTCTTTTCTCATCTATCTTTCCACCATTAATGCACCGGTAATTCATTGGCATAGATTATGATGATAATATGGGGCCTAATGACCTTAGCCGTAGCTTAGTGGACAGAGCGATGACTTCACTGGGAATTTGGGCCCTTGGGTTTGGGGCCTGGATCTGTCACTAACTCCTTGTGTAATTTTTGATCATTCCCCTTGGCGTTGCTGGGTCTCCTGTCTCATCTGTAAGAAAGCACAAGATGGTCTCTTGATAGTTCTTCTAGTTTTGATAGTCTGTGGACTTGTGGTACATAAGCACATTTGTATATGGGGGAAGGTGTGGGAAATGTGAGGCCTAATGGGATGTTGCCATGTGAGAAGCGAGAAACAGCACAGTCACAGAATCTTAAAGTTAGAAGTGCTTTTGGAAGTTTTGTAATATTAATCCATGCCCATTCCCTGTCCCTGAAAGCCATTACTCATGCTGTGGGGTAGTGGGAAGAGTGGGAGAGGGAGATGAGGAGAGATGATGGCAAAGGAAGGGAATGCCAGGTAGAGTAGTACACCGTGAGGACTTCATGTGTCCTGAGACCACTACAGCAGCCACTATGACCTGGCTAGGTCCCTGAAATGATCATGAACTAGGAAGGCCACCAAATGAGATAGCACCCCCAATCAATGTGATCTAACTGCTCCTAAGATCAAATGAATGAATTAAAGGGCATGTGTTAGGTGCTTGCTGTGTGCCAGGTCCTATGTAAAGCACTGGGGGTAAAAACACAATCAAGTAAGCAAGTTCCCCCCCCCACCCCCTGCAAAGAAGCTCACATTCTAAGAATGGAAGATGGTCGATGGAGAAGGAAAGCTAGGGTGGAGTGTTTTGGAGAGCGCAGTCAGACAGAATGGTGATTCAGGGCTTAGAACAATCAATTGACATGTCCTCACCAAGAACAGTACTATTGATTGTATTTTCATTCTTCCAGCTAAGGATGGCATTGGTGTGGCCTGGCATGGAGTAAGGCAGTTGGCCAATGGGCATATATTAAACATCTACTGTGTGCCAGGCACTATGAGCACTTGGGGTATAAAGAAAGGTAAAAAAAAAACCCAGTCCCTACTCCCCAAATGCTCACAGTCTAAGAAGGAAAAAAACAAAACAAAAACATATAAATAGGAAGTGACATGATGGCTTGAGACGCGGGGGTGGGGAGGGAGGCAATGCTGACCAAGCTGAGCCCAGGGTCACAGTCAGAGAAATAGAAGATGTGGCAAAGAGTTACAGGGTGGCCTTATGCAAGACTGTCCTGGCGACCTGCTTGGCAACAGACTGAGTGAATGGGCCTGTCACTCCAAAAAGACAATCCACACTGAAACAAATAAGATATGCCAACAGTCCACCAATGCTTCAGTGGGGATGGTGCTGCTGCCCATGAAACTGGTGTTGGAGGACATGAGTATACGTGACATGGACTAAATATGGGAGTGCTTTTTATGTGCTGTTCCTATATCATAACATGGCTGGAAATACATCTTCCCAGTGATAGGCGAGGCCTTCAGACTTCTTTTTGTCAAGAGTACCCTCTAGTCCAAGCTACGTACCAACATATTCTATCTACTAGCTACTAGTATTTATACAGCATTTTAACGTTTAACCAAATGTTTCACATAGGCCGTCTTGTTTAACCCTTAGAACAACCCCATGAGGTAGGTCTCATTATTATCATCCCCATTTGACAGATGAGGAAACTGAGTCAGAACAAGATTAAAGTGACTTACCCAGTAAGAGTCTGAGGTAGAACTCCTAACTCCAAGTTCAAGTGTAAGAAGTCACTTCATCCTTAACCCTAAATGAAATATAGTAAGTTGAAATAGCAGAGCTATTAAAAACTCAAAGAGAGAAAGATTGAAGAACCTAAAATCTTCACTTGACACAAACCCTAGAAATCTAACTGAGTCATGTGGATTGGGAGCCTAACTGAGGAGTTCTGAGAGCATGCATGTTTAGGGAACCTCTGATGATGGGGAGTGGAGGTACCCAACTCACCACTTCAGCACCTGCCTAGCTGTTCTGTGGCTTTCTCTGGCCCACTTATTACAACCCTTTTTATTAGCTGCTGAGCTGAACTGGACGGACATATGAAAGACTCCCCGGGGGCAGCTCAGTTCTCTTTTCTGCTTGGCTGCGGGACTCTGGGTGGGGAGTGAGAGTTAGCAGCACTGGTCTGCGTTCTCCATTTGAGACATGGCCTCACATTGCTTCTGGCCTCATTATATCTAGGGTATCTTGCCTCCTTAGGTGAAGGAGTGTATTGGAGATGGAACAGACTTTCTGAGCTTTCATAGCTCAGGAGATCTACCAGAGGTCCGGTGAGGGGAGTCCATGTCAGTGTCCACCACCAGTGCACTCCCAAGGAGCCATCTCCAGGAGCCAAGCCAGTAGTGGATTGGACTCCCAATGATGCTTTCTAGAGCAACTTCATCCTTGTGACATGTGGGAGTGATCCTGATGGGACAAAAGCCTTGTAGCAGCTGCCTTAAATTTGAATCCACTCTCCCTAGGAATTGAGGCGGTGCAGAGGAGAGAATGCACCCCGTTCCAGAGAATGATTTGTGCTTCCACTCTTAATATATCTCATTATCCCTTTGCAAAAGCTAATTGATGTTAACTGGCTAAAAGAAACTAAGACACCAGTCTCTAGTAAATGATATTGAGGAGAACATGTTAGGAAAGGGGCTTGAATCAAGGGCATTGGAGAAGATACTCCCCCCCCCACAAGGTGCCCCTAATGCCCTGAGGAGGAGGTGTAGCTGGTCCTCTGTGCATGTGCTGAATCAGCTTGAGAAGAAGCTGGGATAAGAGTCTAGAAGTGCTACAAACAAAATGGATGAAAACAGCAACCACATCTCAGACGATTTTGAAGAGAAGATGGGCCTAGTTAGATTATAATTGCACAAAGTCCTTTTTTGAGTTGGCAGCATAAATCCAACTAGCAGATTAACTATATCAAATCTGAGCAAACTAAAATCATTTGGCATTTGCTATAGCCATCATGAACACACATGTTCTCCTATAGTATTTGTTTTTGTTCACTTCTTTCAGTTGTGTCTGACTCTTCGTGGCCCCTTTTAAGGTGTTCTTGGCAGAGATACTGGAGTGGTTTGCCATCGCGTCTCCCGCTCATTTTACAGATGAGGAAACTGAGGCAAACAGGGGGAAGTGGCTTGCCCAGGGTCATACAGCTAGGAAGTGTCTGAGGCCAGATTTAAATTCAGGTCTTCCTGACACCAGACCCAGTGCTCTATGCACTGTGCCACCTAGCTGCCCAAGTAACATTTACAGCATGTAAAAACACTTCAGGTTCTGCCTAAAACAGTATACGTGGTAGGCTTTGCCATAGTACAAATCAATCATTAAGTATTTATTAAGCATCTACTATATATCAGGTACTGCGCTATACCTGGGAGATATAGGTACAAAGACTAAAACAAGCTCTCTTGGTAATGAGTTTGCATTCTAATGTAAGTAAAGAAGTGCACATAACAATACATACAGGGCAAATGTAAAGTGAATAAATACACAATATATAATATTCACATGCACAAAGCAGTTAAATCATTTGGGAGGGCTCTAGCAGCTTGGGGGGGAATAGAAGGGCTTCATGCAGACAACAATGTCTGAGCTGCATCTTAAAAGAAGAGAACTCTATGCGTTGGAGGTAAGGAGTGAGAGCAAAGGCAGGAGGATGGGAGATGGGGGCTCAGGAATGAGGGATACAGAGAAGGTCAGTTTGGCTGGATTGCAGAGTGCAGGAAGATGAGTAATGTGCACTGAGGCTGTAACAGGCCAGGCTGTAGAGAAGTTTCTATCTATCTATCTATCTATCTATCTATCTATCTATCTATCTATCTATATGTATCTCCTAGAGACCACTGGAATTGGCTTAGAAGAAGAATCATATGGTCAGATCTACATTTAAAGCAAATTAACTTTAGCAGCAATGCATGGAATGGATGAGAATGATGGAAAAGGCAGGGAAACCAAAGGGGAGGTTGAACTAAATTAGGTGAGAGGTGATAAAGGACTCAGCTTAAAGGTTATTCTGTAAGGAGCAAGTCAAATGGGAATGTAGAAATGGCAAGATTTAGCAACTGAATGGATATATGCAGTGGAGAGTGAGTGAGATATGGCCAACATTATGAATCTGAGACACTGAAAGGGTGGGGGTGACTTTACCAGAAATGAGAAAGTTGGGATGGAAGATAATGAGCAAAATTTTACATGTGTTGAGTTTTAGATATCTCTGGGACATCTAGTTTAAAATGTCCGAAGTTGGTATGACTACAGCTCACAAGAGAGAATGGGGCTGGATATATGCATCTGCTACTAATTTACATATGAATTGTAGTTAAATCCATGGGAGTTGATAAATTACAGTGTGGGTCTCTGTGGATGAAACAGAGACACAGAGAGATAGAGAAAAGGAGAGAAATAAAGAGACGTGGAAAGAGATGGAAACAGACACGGACACACAGAGGGAGAGAAAAAAGGAGCGACACAAAGAGATATGATCAAGGGACCAAATTAGGTGCAAAGATAGCTATGCCTACAGGAAGAATTCTTGACTAAACAAGGGATGGAGAAGCCCACAGGAGATAAAATGCACAACAGAGGTGGGGGAGGTGTGAGGGAGAGACTATAAATGAGTGTTAATTGAAAGAAAATAAACACTGGATGAATTGACTTGACTCTTACTGGAGCATTTGCCTGTCCAGAGATCATCTCTCATTCTTGCCACGTGACTTGGTACATATCGGTATTAATAAATGTTGGTTGAATTGAGTTGAATTACATAGTCTATATTTAGTGTGCTATGATGAGTTAGGAGGGCACTGGGTCCTTTTTCCAAGCCAGGGAAATTGGTGCCAGGGCTCCCCCTCCAACCTGGAAGGTGTTTTGTTACGTCTCGTCAGTGATAAGTGCATGGGAAGCACAATTCCCATAGCAAGCCCTTTGAGGAGGCAGCAGGAGACCCTTGAAGTGGATGTGAAGGTTTGTTACATTTACACGTGACTGTGGGCAGTCACTAACCTCTCTGGGCCTCCATGTTTGCATCTGTACAATGAGGGAATGGGACTTGATTTGCTCTGAGTTTCCTTCCAGTTTCCCGCCTCTGATCATAAATTCCGTGATGCTGGAGGGAGGAGCTGAGGTCTTGTGATGAAAGGACACAGGCAGCAAGGCGCTTTTGAAGATATTTTCTAATTCCCCTAACCATGGGTCTGATCTAGTTAGAGTGTTCGCTGTGTATCAAAGCCCTGGACATGGGTTCTCTCTGCCACTGGAAATTGGCTCCAGATGTGGAGCTTCATGGGCTGCTCTGTCATTTCCTCATTACTGCTAAAGACTTCATAGTTTCTCATTATCATATTTAGAGAGACAGGGGCTGGGCAGAGCTTGGAGCAACAGGGATCCTTTGGATGGGTGTGTCCTGGGAGGCCTCCCAGGAGCCTTTTAAAAGATTTTTCAAGATGTTAAATATTTTTATTGGCCAAATTTGTAAACAGTGAGAGGGGCTGGTAACTGTGAGAACATTTCATAGCAAACAAGGTTGCTCCACAAAGTGCTTTCTTTTAATTTCTTTTTATTAGTCTCAATTTGACAAACATCAACACTGTAAAACATTTCCTTATACAAAAAATAGAAAAAAGAAGATTGCATGTGAAATCATGGATTTCCACTACATACAGCATTTTTTTGGAGGGAGGGAATAATTCAAATTTAACATGATAGTTCCAATAAGTTCCTGGTTGTTCCCCCTTCTGCAATTTCTTTTGCTTTTAGATTTATTTCTAAAATATTTCATCTACAATGTTTTCTTCTTTTTTTTTAGTATTGTTATCACAAGCCACTCCCCCATGTTTCTTATGCTTCCCTTCTAAAAAATCCCTCCGTCATCACAAAACACATAATTCCATAAATGGCCTCTACTTCTAGTGTATTCTCTCTCCACCGAGATGTGGGAAGGATTATTTCATCATCAGTGTTCTAGACTTGTGAATGGTCCTTGTATTGCTCACAGTTCATTATTTTTTCCTAATTTTTATCCTTTATAATAGTCACTATAGAGATTATTCTCCTGCTTCTGCTCATTTCATTCTGCACTTTCCAAGCTTCTTTGCATGTGTTTTTATTTTTCTGTTATTTCTTTATGATATGATAATATTCAATTACATTGATATGCCAAAATCTGGCCAGTCATTTCTAAGTTGATGGACACACCTACTTTGCTGTAACAAAGTGTTGCTATATATAGATAATTTCCCTCTTTCTTTGATCTCTCTTTGTTACAAGGCTAGTAATGATATTGCTGGGTCAAAGAGGATGTTTGATTATGGTTCCAAATTGAATTCAAGAATGGTCAAACTATCCTGTTCTACCAACCACTAGTCTATAGGGTAGGACTTTCTAGGTCCTTGGGTGTGTCCTTTTGACTGAGTCTTTCTGACTCCAGGCCAGGCCCTCTATCCACTGACCCCCCAGCTGCCTTGTTGACAACATACAGAAAAGCTAATGGTTTTGGTGAATTTATTTCATCTTCTTGTTGTACTGAAGTTACCGTTTAAATCAGTCATTTAGCCAATTTTCTAAGGTTACTCTGCAGAAGGATTCATTTTGTTTCCTCTTTGTTCCCTCAATTTCTTTTCTTGTATTGTTTCTATAGCTAATATTTCTAGAACTATATCAAATGATAGTGGTGATGACCATCATTGCTTTACTTTTGATCTTAGTGGAAAGACCTTTAGAATTTCTCTGGTATGTAGAATTCGAACTCTTGGCTTAAAATAGATACTACTTACCATATGAAGGAAAAATTTATTTCTTCCTGTGCTTTTACGTTTATTTTTAAACAAAAATCAGCAGCGGATTTTGTCAAAAGTATTTTTTTTGGTAGTTATTGATATTATTATATGATTTCTTATTGATTTAAACAATAACTTCAGTAAAACAATAATTTGTTCCAGTGGTCAATTATTTGTTCTTCAAATGTTTAATAAAATGCACTGGTAAATGCATCTGGTCCTGCTTTTCACTTGTTTTATTTCATTTTGGAATTCCTTTATTACTTGTTCAATTTCCTTTTCTGAAAGTTGGTTATTTAAATTGTTTATTTCTTATTCTGTTAATCTGGATATTTTATATTTTTAAGAGATCATCTATTTAATTTAAATTATTAGTTTTATTGGCATATAATTGGGCAAAAGAGTTTCTAACAGTTCACTTATTTTCTCTTTGTTGTGAATGCTGCTTTTTTATTTTTACAATGGCAATTTGATTTTTATTAGAATCATCTAGCAATTTATATAGTAATTAGGTTTTTACCAGCTCCTTATTTTAGTGATCAACTAAAGGGTTTTATTTGAAGCTTTATTTATTTTTTGATTTTCAGAACTTTTATTTTTCTGATTGCCTTTTAAAAGATTCATTGTTATACCAAATTTTAATTTTTATTTCTGAATTGTTGTTCATTGATTTGTTTCTTTTGTTGTTGAAAATGTTTAAAAGTAATAAATTTTCCTTTAAGGATAGCTTTGACTGCATCAAAAGGGTTTGCCACATTCTTTTTTTTCCTAATTTTCTTTAAAGATATTATCTATTTTTCTATGATTCCTTCTTTAACTCACCAATTCTTTAAGGTTAAGTGATTTAGTTTCCATCTAAGTGTGAATCTTTTCTTCACTGGCCTTTTATTGAATGTAATTCTTATTGCATTATGTTCAAAATCAGATATATTTGATATTTGTACTTTTCCGTGTAATCCTACTCCCAACCAGGCTTACAGTGGTTTCCTAAAGGACAGCCATGGTGTCAAAGAAACATGGTTATTGATCGGCTGAGAGACCTCTGGCATAAATATTGAGATATCTCAGATAAAGAGAAAAAGAATGAAAGTTCTAGCAAGACAGGCAAGAGGAGCATGGTATAGACTTTGGAATGGTGAATTGGAGATCCTCCTTGAGCCACAGACATGTGGAGAAATTTGCCCTTCTTCATTACATCCCTTGATTTTCAGAGCCTGTGCCACCAGAGACAGCCAAGGACAGTTTTCCTATGAGATCATTCTGTCCTCGGTTGAACTGAGATCTATCTCACTCCCAAAGAGCTCTTCTGCTCTAATTTATATAACTTTCCTAATTTCTGTTTGTTTGCCTACATGGGTTTGTTCACTATCCAAGATAGGTGTGTGTGTGTGTGTGTGTGTGTGTGTGTGTGTGTGTGTGTGTGAGCATGCGCACGTGTATACCAAACATTTGGTAGGAGGGAACTAGATTGGTGAGAAGAGACCAGCTGTTATCCTACTCTTTTGATTAGCCAAGAAAGTAAATTTTATTCTGAACCACTAAAAGTTAGAGGACAAGTGGTTGGAGGAGTGGATAGAGTACTGGCTTTAGAATTATGAATACCTGAGTTCAAATCTTGCCTGACGTTAGCTATATGACACTGGGAAAGTCGCTTAATCACTCATCTCCATTTTTCTCATCTTTAAAGTAGGAATAAGAATAGTATCTGCCTCACAGGATTGTTGTGAGAATAAAAGAGACACCATATGTTTTATGCTTCACTATCCTCAAAGAGTATACAAATGCTAACCAGTATTGTTATGACAGCATTATACCTCTCTAAACTATCCATATTTGAGGCATGGGAAATAGACATAATTCTAGCCCAATACTCCTTTTGAAGATAGAAAACCATAGGAGTGATCGACTGGCTTCAGTTGTCCTGGATTCTGCCTGCACCTTTCCTGCTAGGCTGCCAGAAGTGCAGCCAAGTCCTTCTTCCTAGTCTCCAGGAAGGGGAAAATCACTGTCTTCCTTCAGAGACATGGAATGGGACTTTCCATATCCAAGATAAAATATCTACCTACCCATACTATATGTGGGCCCACAATTTCATGTTAGACTGTCAATGAATGAACCCATTTATTTTACATGACTTGGGAGAATAAGTTCAGAATCTGGCTTCGTCTGCATTCTCCTAGCAGAAACTGAGCCATTTATGCCATGTGCTGCCCACAACATTCCCAGATGTATCCCAAAACACATTAAAATGTAGTTCTTATCTAATTTCAATGGGCTGATGTGTTAATAAAAAAAGAAACCTATAAACATGTCAGACCTGAATAGGATTTTAGGAAAGTTATGTATGATAGCACTATATTACTAGATGATTACTACTGAATGGGAATTTAAAGAAGCATACATATCTCTTAGGTTTCTATGGCACCTCTAAAAAATTGAGCATATGGTAGGGCAGTGGTATCAAACTCAAACTAAAAACAGAGGCCAGGAGGGCCATATATTGACCTAGAAAACCACACATGTTTACACACACACACACACACACACACACACACACACACACACATATGTATTATGTATATAAAATTGGGGACCTCTATTTCATTTGTTCTTTTTTTTTTTCAGCCAAAGACAAGGTTTATTAGAACATCCATCATATCAACCAGACTCTTAAGGAATGTAAGCATTTGTATCACTAATGCAAGTGGGCCAGATCTTAAGAATCTGAGCCCATGGCTAGACTTTAAGAATCTGAACCTTATTTGTTCTTATTTACCTTTTTGTTATATTGGTCGGGATCTGAAAAATGAACCAGAGGTCCCCAATTATTGTAGTTTTCCTATCTATTTCTGACTATAGTTCAATGAACTCATTCTTCTAGTTTTTAGATTCTATGTCATTTGGTACATATCTATTTATTATTAATATTACTTATAATGCCTTTAAGTACAAGGTAGTTTCTTTGTTTCTCTCTGTTTTAATTACTGTCTTGTCTGGGGTCATCATCATGTTTCTTCTTTCATTTAATTCATCTTAAGCTTGATAAATTCTGCTCTAGCCCCTCAGTTTAACTCTGTGTAAATTATTGTTTTTAAAGTATGTTTCTTGTAAGCATAAAACATGTTGTTTGGTTCTGCTTTCTAATTCATTCTGCTACCTTTCTCTGCTTTATGGATAGATTCATCATTTTCACATTTCCTATTATGATCAGTAATTAGGCATCTGCCTCCATCATAACTCTTAAATTTCCCTCTTTTCACCAGGCCTAACACTTTTTACAAAGAAGAAAGAGTGGAAAAAGAAGTAATCTGTACTTTATATATTATCCTATTTCTACTTTCTACTTGTGCCCGTCTGTGTCATCATTAGGCCCCTTCTCAGACCTATTTAAAAATGTGTGTGTGTGTGTGTGTGTGTGTGTATGTGTGTGTGTTCTCTTTTTTTAATTCCCCCTTAAAGATTAACCCTCTGAAGTTGTCTTCTCACCTCTCTTCTTTAGGGCAAAGTCTGTTTTTTTTATGTTTGTAATATTAATCTGTTATTGTTTTGATATGTTCTTTTTTATTTACATAAATGTAGGGCTTTATTTCCTCTCTGGCTTGAACCATAGCCTCATGGTACCCTTCTGAGATAACAATTCACCAAATATTCCCTATGAAATAAACAGTCTTGATTTAATTATTTCTTGGTCTTTGATAAACAATATGATTTTTCATTTTTGTGAGGCAGTAGCTGAGGCTAGTGCTTTGAAAAGATTGAAGAACCTGGTAGAAGAGGGGAAAAAAACCTCAGAAGAGCATAAAAAAACCCCCAAAGATCTGTTGGAGTTGTTTGAAGAAACCAGCAGCTGGAGCAGTCAGCTGATAGGAAGAATTTGATACAAATTCCTGGTTGGCTGAATAAAAACTGAAGTTACAGCTGTTGCCTTTCAGTTCAATAGAAGGGACTTGAGAAAAAGCACATCCTCTCAGAAGCGACTGTTTAGTTTGCTGCTCCCAACCCTCTTTGAAAGCAAAAAGCAAAAAGGGAAAAAGGTTATGTAGCTACTTTTTTGTATAAGAAAAGATGCTGAGATTTAATTGGACCGTGCAGAATGCTGGTGAATGAAAACCTGGCTGGGGTTGTTTGCCTTAGAGAGGCAACTTGAGTTGTTTGATGTGAGCTCTGTTTTGATTGGGCAATGCAGAATCAAAGCAAGTAAAGAGCTGGTTGAGATGGTCAGCATCATAGTCAGTGAATATCTGGCCAGAAATTGCCAATATGGTGAGCTTTGTAGTTTTCTGCCTTAATAGGATTTAGCCAATTCAGTAAGGTAAAATGTTAAAGTTTTATACCTCCTTTAACCCTCTTTTAAAGGTGTTGTATGTTAGTTCAAGAATAGAAGAAGATTTTCACATCTGGAGAGCAGTGAGAACCAGTAAATAAGCAGCTATCAGAGAAGTGGCTTTGTATTTCCTGACCAATGACATCAAGGCTTGAAGTCCAGAGTTGTGTTACCCTAAGCACATGTATTTTTCTCCACCATGTGATTCCTTGTCATGTTTCCATGTGTACCCAGCCTCCCCACCTAGAAACCGAGTGTATTAATGGGAGAGTGTAATCCAGATTTATGTGTATATTTTAATGTATTTCTTATTACTGAATTCATTTTACTGAATTCCTTTGATATTATCATTATTTGTTTTGTCTTATTGCTAAATAAATGGCTATGTTTAAGAACTTTATGTGTCATCATTGTAAGTGTTTCATTTGTGTAAATGGAAATGCATTGGTGAGGGCTCAAGAGACAAAGTGTTGAGTAGCATCACCTTTAAGGTCCTGAGAGAACTTGAGCATAACTTTGTGGTGCTGGTCCATCTCTAAGGACACAGACTGAATCAATAGGAGATAAGAGAATCCACTAGAGAGTGAGAAAGTGTCCAAATAGGCACATAAGAGATGTGCAGTGCTAATTTGTGGATGTACACTCCTCACATACCCATTGCAGGTAGCTGAGGCTTCTAAGAGACTTGAGGGAAGGAATGAGTGCATTCAAAGTATTGCCAATAGCCTGTGTAGACAAGGAGGTGGCCAAAGGAAAACAAAGTTCAGGGGATTTTTCTCTTCCGAAATGACTTTGTATATGTTCCATATGTAATTGTTTATATGTATGCATATGCACACATAAGTAGTAACACATACCCACACATATAAGCATTACACATATACATATATATACACATTTAAGCAACATATATGTAATTATATGCATACACATATGCACTTGCATACAAAGATGCATCATTGTTATTCAGTTATTTTTCAGTCGTGTCTGACTCTTGTGACTCCATTTGGGATTTTCTTGGCAAAGATGCTGCAGTGATTTGTCATTTCCTTCTCCAGTTCATTTTATGGATGAGAAGACTGAAGCAAATAGGGTTAAATGACTTTTCCAGAGTCATACAGCTAATAAGTATCTGAGGCCAGATTTGAGCTCAATAAGAGTTCAAATTTAGCAAAGTACGTATACATACATATAAGCAATACACATACAATACACACGTGTATATGTACACATGTGTTTATGCGTGTATCTTGAGCGTACATTCTCCCCAATAGAATGGGGGCCAGGTGAATTGGAACATGGAGTCCATGAAAAGGAACAATACGCAGTCAGTCCAGAGAAGTCAACAGAAGCCATTATTTTGAAAGGCCTTGAATACACAAGGTAACATATAATACTAATACACAATAATCAACAAAAGCAGAACATCAGTAGGAAAGCATCTTGCTCGTAATTAATTGCAGATTGCTAGAGCGGCAGATGGTGATAGATTGCAAATATTGTGAGTGCTGCACAGCTCCTGCGATTCCAATTTCAACAGCACTCCTGTAGCAAGGGGGAAATGGAGCCAAAAGTTGGAAGTTTCTTTTAGGCAGAGACAATCTGCAGAATGGATTCTTGGGTTTAGACATAGAAATATCTAGACATCTGCCATCCCAAGCATCAGACACATGTTCAGGCTTCTGCGATTCAGTTCATAAATGATATAGTAAAACCATGGAAGGGGGAGGTTAAGTGAAATATGAGCCCTCTTCCTGATTATATTGCATGGACAAAAATGCCTCATCTTCTTTTCTAACCCAAAACTACGACCAGAGTTCCAATGATACAAACGTACAATGCTGAAAATGCCTCCTTGGCTTGGCTGAGGTTTTTTATCCATCTGTTTTCCTCTTCTCTTTTTCCTCACAGTAATTCCAAGGTGGCTGGGACCTGGAATTTCCCCAAATCATCTTGCAACAAGGATACATATTTTTATAAGCCTTTTTTGGCTGTGTTATGAGAACAACAGGCTATAAATAAAAACAAGGCTTGAATTGTTTTGGTGTTTATATAAAGTGAATCAAAATATCAGTGCTTCTGTACTTTTTTTTTTTTTGCTGGGCCTTAATCACTGGGGAGAAAAGTATTTATAAAAAGCCTAAATTCAAGAAAAACATAAATTACTCTGAGGACTGAGAGTTGCCTTAACATATAGGTCAGATGGGTAATTCATTACAAATGTTTAATTTTTTAACCAGTGGCTCATCATTTTGTTTCTTCAAATTGTTTGTTTTTCAAAATAATATTATCAGTGGGAGGTCATCTTGCTTTCCAAAAAATGTCATTTAATTTATCATGTATGGAGCTGGAGGAAACCTGCCACAGTGGATTAAGATCTGGCCTTTGGGTCATGA
This sequence comes from Phascolarctos cinereus, assembly GCF_003287225.1. NCBI lineage: Eukaryota > Metazoa > Chordata > Mammalia > Diprotodontia > Phascolarctidae > Phascolarctos > Phascolarctos cinereus. Next base: position 11,094,084 of record NW_027556402.1, on the reverse strand, counting down.
ATACTTGGGTCCAAATCTCATCTCTGACACATACAGGTTATATGACCCTGGGCAAATCACTTAATGTCTCAGTACCTCAAGCAGCTCTGTAAAGTTATAAGTTAAAGATGAGTTGCCTATAATCTAATTAATTAGAGAGAGTTTCCACACCAGAATCCCTTACAAGGATGGAATCGCAGATCCAAAGTATAGTAAGAATTGTCATGATATCTAGTGGAGAAAGGGGTCTAGCATAGTGTCCCAAATGATTTGGCCTTTACTTCATCCTGTTTAATAATTTAAGACTATTTTCTTATAATATTGTTATTCATTCTTTCTACTATGCTCACTATATCCCTGATGTAGTAGAAGCTATATCACTTAATTAAAAACAACACATGTGGAATGGTGTCTAGAAAACAGAAGCATATCAAGGATTCTGTATCCTCTGAATCAGAAATTGAAGGTACAATGAGGAAGGCTAAAGTAAAAAAAGGAATCAGAACAATGCAAAGAATAAAACAAATACATTAATACAGAGGCATGAGAAACAAACAAATGAGATTAGAAATTAACTACTCTTACATCCAAAGTTTTTGATTTAGAGAATGTAGAAAGCAAGGGCTAAATTGGAAGCCATATGCTTAGATGGTAGGGCCCCTCTTTCCTTTTTCCCAGTGACTGTGACTAGGGGCCCTGCCCCAAACAGCATGCCTGGCAGTCTAACTAGTAGATAAGGGAGATTACCACCCTTTGCTAGACTGTACTATGAGATTATAAACTTCTCTAACTCTGTGCTGACAGAATCCTATCATCATTTTGCTGTACTTTAAACCATCATCTTCTCTCTGAAATTGAAATGAGTATCACTTCCTGAGGTCGGAACAACTCATTTTCCTGAATTCAAATCTCGCCTCAGACACAGCCTAGCTGTATGACCCTGGGCAAGTCATTTAACCCTCCTTGCCTCAGTTTCTCATCCAAAAAAATGAGCTGGAGAAGGACATGTTTAATCTTTCCAGTATCTTTGCCAAGAAAACCCCAAAAAGGATGATAGAGAGTTGGACACAACTGAAAATAACTGAACAACAACAAATTTTACAGGAGACTGTATTTGTTTGTAATGGCAATAACAAAATCACTTCCAAGTTAAAGAGGGAGATGAATCAAAGCATCTTATTACTCGCTGGATGTATGTGGATAATGTTAAGTTATAGGGAGCCAATGAAAAACACAACAAGTACTCTCTCCATCTTGCAGACTTTTTGTCCAGTGACAGAAGAATGTAATTTGGACTGTGTAAGTGTAAAATTCTTAATACACAATACAGAAGGAAGATAGTGGTTGAAGGCTGCTCCAAGTTTAAATCCAGAGGTCAAGTTGAATTCAATGGATGAAGGCAATATTTAAAAATATTTTTAAAAATTTAAAGAAAGAAACATTTACCATAAAATTACTGGGGAGAAATCCTATGGCTACGAATGTGAAGAGACTTGTTGGCATTCTTAAATCAAACCTTATTGGAAAGAGCATGTTTAAAACACTTTACCTCTAGGTAATAAAGTCTTAAACAGACAAACAACTTTTAAAATTGTAAAATGTACCTCAACCAATTTGGAATGGATCTTAACCAAAACCCATAGGCTAAATGAAACACAGCCCATCGCTCAAGGTAGTTATTTCACCCCTATAGAGGAAGAGGTTGGATAGACATTCTCAGAACATGTGATAAAGACATTTAAAATAATACAGAAAAAAATTTGAAGCAAACATATTATTTCGCTGATCAGTGGTAAAGGCTGAGGATAGCTATACTCCATAAATGATTCTACCTTCAGAGAGAAGTGATGAAATGGGTAAGATTCAAGAATGGAATCAAAAGTCCTTCCCATTAGATGGTGTAGTAGATAGAACACTGGACATGGATTCAGGAAGCCTTGAGTTTCAATCTAGTCTTGAACACTTAAAAACCATATGACCCACATCAAAACCTAGAGTTAGTAACCAATGCATCGCAACAGCAGCAGCAGCATCACTGTCATGACCTTCACTAGTGTTTCTATGATTGGTTGTTGTCCTTTGTGTATTAACAGGACCAAAATACCATCACTGTGTCAGGGTCAAGGTACAGTGTGTCTGACTGTGGCTGAGCAGGCCAATACGAGCTCAGAAGACTCTACCACAACGCAGGCAGAAATAGTGTGTGTGAACATTTGGAAGGGAGATGTCTCCAAATTTGTGCATCTCATGTTTCTTTTGAGCTACTGCAATTCTGCTTTGCTCATAGAGCACAGTGCCTTGTTTGGTGTGGGCATGCCATATTGGGCAGTCCTGTCCCAGGGTCTCCCAATTGATTTCTGAGTTCTTCAGAGAGACCTTGACAATGTCCTTGGATCACTTCTTATGACCTCCATGTGAGTGTTTGCTTGTGTGAGGTCTTTGTAGGTAAGTGGACTTTTGGTATTCAAACGACATGGCCAGCCTATCAGAGTTGCACTCTTTACAGTAGAGTTTGAAAGCTTGGCAGTCCAGCCAAGAAAGAACCTCAGTGTCTGCTATATTATTGTGCCAGGTGATCTTCAGAATCTTCCAAAGACAATTCAAATGGAAGCAGTTTGGTTTCTTGGCATAGCGTTGGCATCCTGTCTAGGTTTCACAGGCATACAACAATTCGGTCAGCACAAAGACTCTGTAGACCTTCAGTGGTAGGCAGCCTAATACCTCTTTTTGCCTGCCTTTTCCTTTGGAGCCTTTCAAACAGTGAGCTAGCTCTGGCAATGTGTGCATCCACCTCACCATCTATGTGTACATCCTTGGAAAGCATACTGCCAAGGCAAGTGAACTCAGCCACAGTGTTCAAATTTTCTCTGTAACTGACGGTTCCACATATGGATTGCGTGGTGTTGGCTGATGGAGAATTTCTTCTTCATTGGCGTTGTCAGGCCAAAATTAGCACAAGTGGCAGGGAATAGATCTATATACTCTTGTATCCAAGCCTTTATATGGTGCTTTAAGAAATGGTAGAAACTTTATGCTACACAAATATCTACTGAATACCTAGCATGATGTGAATTGGGTCCTAGAGTTATATACCAGAATTACCAGCTTTCACAATGTAACAGTTAAATCCCCATACTTATTTTTTTTTCATATTCTTAAAGATTCAGTCAATAAACTATACAGGAACTAGACCATTATAATGGATCAAGCTAATGACAGCAATTGCCTCTCTATAACACTGCTCCATTAATTAAAAACAAACGAAACCAAACCCAAAACCCTTAAGAGCAGTGTTTCTAATAAATGTCATGCCAAATGCTCATATTACCCAAGCAACAAAACACTTCCAAATTATGGAAACGTAGTCAAAGCAATCAGAGTCATGTGGAAACAGGTAGAAGTGCATATCCTCCCCATCATTCTATTTGCTACTAGAGCTGTCCTGAAGATGCTATCAGTGAGCCTGCAGAAGATGAGCTTTCATCCCAGTAGTTTTATGCAATTACAAATAACAGCTATTCTACCCACTCCTTTCCCTCTCCACCATGTCCATACAACACTGAATAAAACAGAATGCTACCAAGGTAGTGGCTTATCTCAAGGCTATTTCTGTCTGAACTACATTAAAAGCATGGAAGATGAGGAGTTAAATAGCAGTAAACATATCTGACAGGAAAGTGCTTTAGGTAACATGTCATTTGAAGCTCACCATTCACTCTTTGAGGTAGTAACTATAGGTATTATCATTACCGTTTTCCAGCTGATTGGACAGATGAAAAGCATTTATTATTTGCTTTGTGCTGCATTGTGATAAGTACTCTAGATCCAAATATAAAAAGAAGGCAGCCCCTGCTCTAATGGGGTGTACATTCTAAGGGTGAAACACACATGTACAGGGGTTGTGGCCAGTGAAGGGGGTTTTGTGCTGCTAACTCACAATAAGCAGTGAGCGCTGGTAGAACTAATGTGATTATTTAACCAAATCAAGAGGTTAGAAAGTGTGAGGGGAAGGGGAAATAGGGAGGGATGGTGTCAGGGAAGATGGCTGGGCTAAAACGTGGTTGGGTTTGGGGCTGGTTAGATTACAGTATCATCTCATTTGGAGGACACTGAGTACCAGAGAGGCTAAATAATCTTGCCCAGGAAAGGGGGCCAAAGAGAGCTTTTCTTTTGTCCAGCACAATTAAGTGTAAGAAACCAAATGCTGAGTAGCTCTTACTTCTGTGGGTGAAGGGGGCATGAATCACAAGAGAGAAACACAAAGCTAAATATGTAGGATGAGAGAAAAGGAGAGGAGAATGTGTCCAAGATGAGCCAGTCTGAAATTGCATAAAATGATGAGTTGGGGGTGATGAAGCAAGCTTGAATAAATGAGGGGATTAGTGAAAGGGGTGGAGGGGAGGGGCTGCATTCTGAAAGGCCATCCTAGGCCCAATTCCTCATGATTCCCATTGATCTGTATTCTTTCCTTTGAGAACTAAATAACTCTAGGGAGTGACCCCTGATTTCTTCTTCCTTCTTTCCTCTTCCCCTAGAAATAACTGTCTATCTTCTAATGTACCTTATGAAACTTGATGGACACCCATCATTACTGCCTTTCTATCTTTAACTTTTGTTCATGACCCTTACAGAGCCCAGGGCCTTGGGCACAAGGGACCCACTGAATGACCCATGGAGCTGGAAGACAGCTGGTGCCCAGAGGTTTCCTAGGACCTTGTCATTATCTCTTTGATTTAAGTCAGTTCAAATCAGGATCCTTTGATGTGGCTCTGGGGCTGCCCAAGCATTCTCATGCCTGGCATAGAAATCTGTTGTTTTGTCTCTGATTGATCCTTTCTTTTGGAGGGATATTCCATTGATTCCTTTGGCCCTCCCTTGGTGTTTATTTCTACAGCCTGTTCCTTCAAGCTAAATCCTGATAACTACGTGTTAAGATGGAGGCAGCTTCATTTTCAGTAAGTCTCAGCCTTCAAACCACACCTGTCTTTTTATTTATCTATTTTTACCTATAGAGAATATCTGAATCTTAATGCCTTTGCTTTTAGAATCAGATTTAGATCTGGAGCAGCCCCTGGAGGCCATGGAGTGCAATCTCTTTGTTTCATAGAGCAACCTTATGCCCAGAGAAGTTAAGTAACTTGACAATGATCACCCATACAATAAGTTCGTTGAGGTGGGCTTGGCCCCCACCTCCTGGGACTCCATATCATATACACTTCTCTGACCCATGCTACTCAGATTCTTATATGACTGCATGTCATAAACTCCTACAGATAACGACAACAACATTCACATACCACTTTAACATTTATAAAGCACGGTACATATATATTGCTTCATTTGCTTCTTATAACAATTTTGTGCTATAAGTGTTATTTTTCTCCCTATTTTATAGACAATCTAAATGAGGCACAAACTAAGTAAGTGACTTATCCTGGGTCTCCCTGCTAATGAGTGTGTGATTCAAGGTTAGGTTTTTCTGACTTCAAGTCCAGCATTCTAGCCACTGTAGGACCAAGCTGAAAAGGCTTCAAGTAGGATCCTAGCAACAACCCCTGGGGACTTTCTGAATAGCCGTCTGGCTAAGGAAGGAGAGATTCACCACCAGTAGGCTGGCTATTTGGCAATAATGATTTGATCCTGATAAAATATGAAACAAATATTACAAAATTGCCCTCAATATTGTGAGCCCCCATCTATCTCATGGTGGCAGAGTTGTGGGAAAGGGAACATAGTATGCTAAGAATCACACAAGTTTTAGACCATCTATAAACTTTATTGTGACTATTGGTACTTTATATGTATGTTCATGTCCAATGATCAATGACTGTAGCAGCTGAGTGCTAGCAGTCTTAGCAGTCTTTTCTTTTTTTTTTTTGGCTAGGCAATGGGGTTAAGTGACTTGCCAAGGGTCACACAGCTAGTTAAGTGTAATGTGTCTGAGGTCGGATTTGAACTCAGGTCCTCCTGAATTCAGGGCCAGTGCTCCATCCACTGTGCCACCTAGCTGCCCCTAGTCTTAGCATTCTTGCCTCAAAGAGTTTGGACATACCATAAGCATGGAGAAATCCAAATGGAAGAAAAATGGCTATTGCTCAGATTATGACATGTGTTATACATAGAATCAAAGATATAGACTTAGAAGATACCACAGAGGCCATCTAATGCCAACTTCTTAAACAAGAAATAGAGATGAGGAAACTGAGGCCCAGGGAAATTTGCAACATGTAGATTTCCTTCATGCCCTCTGTCTCAATTCTTAGCAGTCTCTGAGGGAGATCTGCCTCATCTTTAACTCCAGAGAAACATGATCACCTAGACCACACCACTCATATTCACCTTCTTTGGTTTTCTTGATTATGACTCTTGTTTTCTGATTCTTCTACTCACCTTTCCTTTTCAAGGTTAGGATCAGTGGTACTTTACATGGGCTGTTCCCCAAATCAAGTGTAAGATTTCTGGAGTTTAGGGAATGTTGGGAATAACCACCTGCCAATAAAAAGCTCCTTGGCTGCATGTTCTATTTCATGTGTGTAGCATATATTCTCTGGTCCTCTTTCCCTGACTACATTGCCAGTCAGCCTTCCAGAGGGGTGCCCAGAGGGAATAGAAGTATCTCTTTTCTGTGGCTATTGACTGAGCTCTCACTGGCAGTGTTCTCTTTTATTGTTTTATTGTTAGGGACCATTGACTAACACTTCATCTAACCACTTAAAATCAATTGGCTTTTACAAAGGAATATTTGTATGTAACGTGTAGTAAGACCAAATGTATAGACATTTCCTGTGCCTTCTTCTCCAAGCACCTCAGGGAAATAATATTCCCTAAACCTCCTCAATATCTAGGGAAAGGAGGCTTATCTTAGTCCCTACATAGCCTTGGTTCAGTTTCAGATTCAGATGAAACGTGACTTCTAGATAAATCTTCATCTCAGCCTCTGTTGGATTCAGTCTAGAAGGGCACTTTTTGCTTCTCAGGGCATTGATGCTAGGTTGGCTTCCATATCTGGTTTGGAGCTCAGGCTCTGGAACACTAGGACCTTGGAGTATCCTCATGATAACTTCAAACTCACTAGACTGTGACGCTCAACTCCCTTCACCTAGGAAGGAAAATAACCAATGGATAAAAATAAATATTGTAGTAATGACTGTGAATGTGAATGAGATAAACATACCCATAAAGTGGAAGTATATAGCAGAACAGATTAGAAATCAAAATCCAACAATATTTTATGCACAAGAAACATACTTGAAAGATAATGATTAACAGAATTAAAGTAAAAGGGTAGAAGAAAATGTATTATGCTTCAGGTCTACTCAGAAATCAAAGGTAGCACTCTTGATTTCAGATAAAGTAAAACAAAAAACACCGCAAAATGATGTGATTATGTCAATAGAAACAGAAAAAAAAGATATTTGTCAAAATATAACACCAATTTATATTAAAAACGCTAAAAACATAGGGATTACTAGAACTTTTCTTAATATTGAAAATAGTATAACAAAAACACAAATCCAGTATCATATATACCAGAAAATTTATGAGGCTTTCACAAGAAAATCAAGGACAAAGCAAGAATATCTATTATCCCAAGTGCTCTTTGATGAAGTGTTAGAAATATAGTGCTTGATTATGGCAATAAGTCAAAAATCATAAACTGAGAGAATAAGTATAGGCAAAGATGAAGCATTTTTATCACTTTTTGGCAGATGAGTGACAGCCTCTATAGAGAACCTAAATTCAGCAAAGTAACAGGATATAAAACAGACCCTCATAAATCATCAGCTTTTCTGTACTACAAATAAAAGTAAGCAGAAAGTGATAGAAAGAGAATCACACTCAAAATAATTACAGAATGCACAAAATATTTGGAAGTCCACTTACCAAGACATGCACAGGAACTCTATGACTTATTACTATCAGACACTCTTTATAGAAATAAAGACAAACTGAATAACTGGAGATATAGGAATAGCTCATGATAAGGCCATGACAATGTAATAAAAAATTCAATGTTATTTATGTTGATTTAGCTCTTCAGTGCTATACCTATGAGACTACCAAAGGCCTGCTTTATAGAGCTTGATACAATCAGATCAAAATTCATTGGGAGGAAAACATGGTCTAAGGAATTTCAAAGAAATATAAAAAAAACAATAAAGTGGGAAGGGAAGAGGCTCAGCAGGACCAGATTTCTCTCAAACTATTTCACACAAGAAATGAATCGTGGAAACTATTTGGTTCTGGCCAAAAATCAGAAAAATTGATTAATGAGATAGATTAGGTAACTATCATACATAAGTGAATGAACATGATACTCAGCAAACCCAAAGGCCTCATCCAACCTATGAGGGTAAAAACTCATTCTACAAAAACTTCTGGGAAAACTTGACATCAGTCTGGCCGAAATTAGGTGCAGACCATATTCCCACCATATACCTACCACAACAAGATCCAAGTGGATACATAATTTAGATATGAAAGGTCACATCCCCTGTTGCTGCCTGTCAAAAGTCAGAGTCAAGCCCAGCTGGGGTCCTGCTGCCCCTTTACTTTGAGTCATGTGTGTGTAAAGTGAGAGCTATTGGTATACTTTGTTTTAATTTTTCTTTTGTGTGTTTTGCAACATGGTTAATATGTAAATGTTTTGAATGGCTGTATGTGTATGATATATTGCTTGCCTTTTCAATGGGTGGGGGAGAGGCAGAAGAGAGGGAGAGAATTTGGAAGTCAAATTTTTCAAAAATCAATATTAAAAATTTTTTAATATGTAGTTGGGAAATATTTAAGAAAAATTAAAAAAAATTAAAGAAAAAAATAAAAGTCATATCTTAAACAAATTAAAGGAGGTACCTTTCACATAGGGGAAGAATTATTGATCAAAGTAGGGAGTATAAGAGAAGTGATAGAGTGTTTTAAATAACGTAAAATGGAAAACTTTCATGTAAAAAATAAATCAATGCAGGGTAAACATAGATGGGAAAAACTAACTAGGAAAATATTTGTAGTTAATTTTTCCAAAAATGTTCTGATATCTAAATATATATAAAGAATAAATTTGGGCAGGTAAATGGTACAGTGATTAGAGCACCAGTCCTGGAGACAAGAGGACCTGAGCTCAAATCCAGTCTCAGACACTTACTAGCTACGTAACTCCAGATCAGTCACTTAGCCCTAATTACCTCCAAAAAGAGAAAAAAAAATTGAATTCAAACACATTTTCAAAAAGAGCAATTCCTTAATGGATAAATGGTCAAATAATATGAGCAAGTATTTCTCAAGAGAAACAAGCTATCAACAACCATATAAAAATCACTAATAATGAGAAAAATACAAATTAAAACAACTCTGAGTTTCCATGTATACCCATCTGATTGCCAACTATGAAAAAAATTGAAAATGGCAATTGATGGAGGGGTTGTAGAAGCACTGGCACACCAATGTTCTGTTGGTGGAACTATGAAATGGTCCATCCTTGAAATAAAAATGTCTCTAAACGCATACCCTTTGGACCAGTAATACCACTACTAAACTCTTGCCTCAAAGATATTAAAGAATAAAGACTCATGCATACACAAATTTTTGTAACAGCCATTCTTGTGTCAGTAAAGAACTAGAAAATAAGGGGATGCTCATCAGTGGGGAAGGCTGAAAAAATTAGAGCAGATGAACACAATCGAATGCTATTGCATTGTAAGAATCAATGAAAGGGATAACATCTGAAACAACAACATGGAAAGACATATATGAATTGATACAGATTGAAATGTCCAGAGCTAGGAGAAAGATTTTTTATAGTAACTGTGATATTATGAAAAACAACAACAACATACAAGCAGCTCTGATTCTAAAGGACAAATGATCAACTGAGCTATTTAATTCCTGAAGAGAGGTGATGTCTGTGAGATGCAGAAGGAAATATTCATTTTCAGTCATGGAATTTGTTTGATTTGATGACGCTTATCTGACACATGAGATGCTATTAAATTTAATTAGGAGAAAGATTTTTGGGGAAAATGAGGAGTGAGTGGTAGTAATGAAATGTTTTTAATAACACACAGAGAAGAGGATAAAGGCAGGTTTGGAGTCATTCAGAAATATCAAATGAACTTTGAAACTTGTGTTGAATTTTTTGCCTGCTGTTAAAAAGTAAGGCATACTCTTACAGTAGAAATTCAAATTTTCATATGCAAACTAATTTTCCTTCATTATTTGTAGAAATGCTCATTTTAATTGGTATATGTTTGATACAAATTAACAACAAAATTTAAAAATATTTAAAATAGGAAATAAACATAAGAGAATCTGATGAGGTAGAGAGGGCTAATAACTGGGTGGGACCAGAAATGCTTTGTGTAGGAAATAGCATGAGTTGAGCCTTAAAATGAGGTGTTCTAAGAGACAGAGGTGAGGAGAGAATGCATTCGAGGAACAGCTTGTGGGAAAGCAGAAAGAGAGAGCAGAGGAAATGTTGAGTTTAAGAGAGAGCCGCCAGCCAAGTCTGACTGGAAATCAAATACGTAGTTTCCTAACCTAGATGTCACTCTCAACCCTCTCGTGCTTACCCCTTATTCCTGTTCAGTTGCCAAGTTCCATGTTGTTTCTACCTTTGTGCTATCTCTCAAGTATAATCTCCCTTCTCTCTTCTGACATAGTGGTTAACCTAGTGCAAGCCATTCCTACCTTACACCTGGACTATTACAATAGCCTGCTGGCAGATATCCCTGTCTCAAGTCTGCTAAATTCCAAGTTCCACTCAGCGATCAATGTGATCTTCCTAAAGCACAGGTCTGACCATGTCACTTCTACCCAATCAACTCCAGTAGCTCCCTCTTGGCTACAGGATTAAGTATAACACCTTGTTTGGCTTTTAAAGACCTTTATCATCTGGCCTTCCTCATCTTTCCAGTCTTCTTCCACCTTACACTGGCCTCCTTCTTCTCCATCTCTTCATCTACTCTGTGATTTGGTGACTTTGGCCTTCTTGCCATCTGCCTCCTCCAGGCATTTCCACTGGCTGTCCCATGACTGGAGGTCTTTGCCTCCTCATCTCTGCCTCTGGCTTCCTTCAAGTTCCAGCTATGCTCCCATCTTCTAGCAACAGCCTTTCCTCAGAGCCCCTAATGTCAGTGCTTTCCCTCTGTTGACTATCTGCAATATATCCTCCTTAGGTCTTGTTTGCATGTTACTGCTTCCTGTTGTCTCCCCAAATAGGCTGAACTCCTTGAGAACAGGGACTATTGATTGTCTGTCTTTGTACCCTCAGACTCCAATGTTATTTCAGTGCTTCGCACAATGTGCCGCACAAAGTAAGTACTTTTTTAAAAATTTTAAAATTTTTAAATTTTTAAATTTTTTTTCCCATATGCTTTTGAGTTGAAAATTTTTTCTCCCTTTTTCTCCCCCCCCCCCAAGACGGCACATAATCTGACATAGGCTTTACATTTACACACCCATTAAACGTATTTTCACATTAGTGAAGTTGTAAGTAAAAATTAAAACCAATAGGAGGAACCATCAGAAAGATGAAACAAAACTCAACAGGTAAAAATAAGTGATAGCGATTCGACTTCCATAGTTCTTTCTTTGGATGTGGACAGCATTTTCCATCCGAGGCCTCTGGAGATGTCTTAGATCCTCGTAATGCTGAGAAGGGTTCAGTTTAACAATCTTAGTCATTGCATAACGTGGCTGTTATTTGTACAAAGTCCTCTTGGTTCTGCTCACTTCACTCAGCATCAGACCATATAAGTCTTTCCAGGTTTTTCTGAAGTCAGCCTGTTCATCATTTCTTATAGCACAGTACATTCATATCACACTTGCTCAGCCATTCCCCAATTGATGGGCATCCTCTCAATTTCCAATTCTTTGCCACTACAAAAAGAGCTGCTATGAATATTTTTGTACATGTGGGTCCTTTTCCCATTTGTTTGATCTCTTTGGGATATAGCCCTAGAAGTGCTATTGCTGGATCAAAGGGTATGCACATTTTTGTAGCCCTTTGGGCATAGTTCCAAATTGTTCTCCAAAATGGTTGGATCATTTCACAACTCCACCAACAATGTATTAGTGTTCCAATTTTCCCACATCTCTCCAACATTTATCATTTTCCTGTTTTGTCATGTTGGCCAATCTGATAGGTGTGATGTGGTACCTCAGAGTTGTTTTGATTTGCATTTCTCTAATCAATAATGATTTAGAGCATTTTTTCATATGACTATAGATGGCTTTAATTTCTTCATCTGAGAACTGTCTGTTCATATCCTTTGACCATTTATCAATTGGGGAATGGCTTGTGTTCTTATAAATTTGTCTTAATTCTCTATATATTTTAGAAATGAGGCCTTTATCAGAGAGACTGGTTGTAAAAATTCTTTCCCAATTTTCTACCTTCCTTCTAATCTTAGTTGCATTGGCTTTGTTTGTGCAAAAACTTTTCAATTTAATGTAATCAAAATTATCCATTTTGCTTTTCATAATGTTCTCTATCTCCTGTTTGGTCATGAATTCTTCTGTTCTCCATAGATCTGATAGGTAAACTATTCCTTGTTCTCCCAGTTTACTTATGGTATCAGCCTTTATATCTAAGTCTGAACCCATTTTGACTTTATTTTGGTATATGGTGTGAGATTTGGGTCTATGCCTAGTTTCTGCCATACTCTTTTCCAGTTTTCCCAGCAGTTTTTTTCAAAGAGTGGGTTCTTATCCCAGAAGCTGGGGTCTTTGGGTTTATCAAATAATAGATTACTATAGTCATTGACTACTGTGTCTTGCATATTTAACCTATTCCACTGATCCACCTCCCTATTTCTTAGCCAGTACCAAGCAGTTTTGATGATTGCTGCTTTATAATACAATTTAAGATCTGGAATTGCTAGGCCACCTTCCCCTGCATTTCTTTTCATTAGTTCCTTTGATATTCTGGACCTTTTGTTTTTCCAAATGAATCTTGTTATTATTTTTCTAACTCTATAAAATAATTTTTGGTAGTTTGATTGGTATGGCACTGAATAAGTAAATTAGCTTAGGTAGGATTGTCATTTTTATTATATTAGCTCGGCCTACCCATGAGCAACTGATGTTTTTCCAATTATTTAGATCTGATTTTATTTGTGTGAAAAGTGTTTTGTAATTGTGTTCATAGAGTTCCTGGGTTTGTTTCGGAGGTAGACTCCTAAATATTTTATAATGTCTACAGTAAGTTTAAATGGGATTTCTCTTTCTATCTCTTGCTGTTGGGCTTTGTTGGTAATATATAGAAATGCTGATGATTTATGTGGGTTTATTTTATAGCCTGCAACTTTGCTAAAGTTGTTTATTATTTCAAGTATTTTTTACTTGATTCTCTAGGATTCTCTAAGTATATCATCATGTCATCTGCAAAGAGTGATAGCTTTTTTCTTGTTTGCCTATTCTAATGCCTTCAATTTCTTTTTCTTCTCTTATTGCTAAAGCTAAGGTTTCCAGTACAATATTGAATAACAGTGGTGATAATGGACATCCTTGTTTCACCCCCGATCTTATTGGAAATGCTTCTAGCCTGTCCCCATTACATATAATGCTTGCTGAAGGTTTTAGATATATGCTATTTATTATTTTAAGGAAGACTCCATTTATACCTATGCTTTCTAGTGTTTTTAATAGGAATGGGTGTTGTATTTTATCAAAAGCTTTTTCTGCATCTATTGAGATGATCATGTGGTTTCTGTTGGTTTTGTTGTTGATATGCTCAATGATGCTGATAGTTTTCCTAATATTGAACCAACCCTGCATTCCTGGTATAAATCCTACCTGGTCATAGTGTATTATTCTTGTGATAAGTTGCTGCAATCTACTTATAGTATGTTGTTTAAAAATTTTGCATCTATATTCATTAGAGAAATTGGTCTATAATTTTCTTTCTATTTTGACTCTTCCTGGTTTAGGTATCAACACCATATTTGTATCATAAAAAGAATTTGGTAAGACTCCTTCTTCACCTATTTTCCCAAATAGTCTATATAGTATTGGAATTAATTGTTCTTTAAATGTTTGATAGAATTCGCATGTAAATCCATCTGGCCCTGGAGATTTTTTCCTAGGGAGTTCATCAATGGCTTGTTCAATTTCTTTTTCTGAGATGGGGTTATTTAAGTATTTTACTTCCTCTTCGGTTAATCTGGGCAATTTATATTTTTGTAAATATGTATCCATTTCACTAAGATTGTCAAATTTGTTGGCATATAGTTGGGCAAAATAATTCCTAATTATTGTTTTAATTTCCTCTTCCTTGGTGGTAGCTTCGCCCTTTTCATTCTTGATACTAGTAATTTGGTTTTCTTCTTTCTTTTTTTTAATTAAATTAACCAAAGGCTTATCTATTTTATTGTTTTTTTCATAAAACCAGCTCTTAGTTTTATTTATTAGTTCAATAGTTTTCTTAATTTCAATTTTATTAATTTTTCCTTTGGTTTTCAATATTTCTAATTTGGTGTTTAGTTGAGGATTTTTAATTTGTTCTTTTTCTAGTTTTTTTAGTTGTATGCCCAATTCATTAATCTCCTCTTTTTCTATTTTATTTATGTAAGCATTTAGAGATATAAAACTTCCCCTAAGAACTGCTTTGCTGCATCCCATAGGTTTTGGTATGTTGTCTCATTATTGTCATTCTCTTGAATGAAATTATTGATTGTTTCTATGATTTGTTGTTTGACCCAATCATTTTTTAGGATTAGATTATTTAGTTTCCAATTATTTTTTAGTCTATCTTTCCATGGCCCTTTATTACATATAATTTTTATTGCATCATGATCTGAAAAGGATGCATTTAATATTTCTGCCTTTCTGCATTGGATTGTGAGGTTTTTATGCCCTAGTACATGGTCAATTTTTGTGTATGTGCCATGTACTGAGAAAAAAGTATATTCCTTTCTATCCCCATTCAGTTTTCTCCAGAGGTCTATCATACCTAACTTTTCTAATGTTCTATTCACCTCCTTAACTTCTTTCTTGTTTATTTTGTGGTTAGACTTATCTAGTGCGAGAGGGGGAGGTTCAGGTCCCCCACTAGTATAGTTTTGCTGTCTATTTCTTCCTGTAACTCCCTGAACTTCTCCTGTAAGAATTTGGATGCTATACCATTTGGTGCATATATTTAGTAATGATATTACTTCATTGTCTATGGTGCCTTTTAGCAGGATGTAGTTTCCTTCCTTATCTCTTTTGATTAGATCTATTTTTGCTTTTGCTTTGTCTGAGATCAGGATTGCTACCCCTGCTTTTTTACTTCAGCTGACGCATAATATATTCTGCTCCAGCCTTTTACCTTTACCCTGTATGTGTCACTCTTTTTCAAATGTGTTTCCTGTAAACAACATATTGTAGGATTATGGTTTTTAATCCATTCTGCAATCCATTTCCGTTTTATGGGAGAGTTCATCCCATTCACATTCACAGTTATGATTACTATCTGTGTCTTTTTCTCCATCCTTTTTTTCCCCCATTTATGCTTTTCTTTCTCCTTTTTCCTTTCTCCCCTTCACTAGTGTTTTGCTTTTGACCACCGCCTCCTTCAGTCCCTTCCCCCTTTTATTATCCCTTTCCCTTTTCTTCCCCTTTAGTCTTACTGCTGCTTCCCTCCCTTCTTTCCCCCCTCCCTTTTCTTTCCCCTTTTCCCTCCTACTGCCTATAGGGCAAGTTAGATTTCTATACCTAACTGATTATATTATGCCCTTCTTGAGCCAAATCTGATGAGAGTAAGGTTCAAACAATGCTCCCCCCCCCTTTCCCTCTGCTGTAATAGGATTTTGTGTCTTTTCCTGTAATGTAATTTACCCTTGTCTGCCTCCTCCTTTCTCAGTACTTTTCTAAGATCAGATTGATCCACTTATTTGGATCCATTTAACCCACTTGATTAGATTTTTTTTTATCATTACATCAAAGTCAACTAATATCCACCCTCTTTATGTATACTCCTTTAACAAGGTGTAATAACAATACAGTTCTCAAGGGTTGCAAGTCCCATATTTAAACAGCCCCCCCCTTATTAACAACATATTGTATCCTTCTGTCCCATTTACCTTTTTAAGTCCTTCTTGAGTCCTGTACTTGAAGATCAAATTTTTTGTTGAGCTCTGGTCTTTTTATCAGGAAAGTTTGGAAGTCTCCTATTTGTTGAATATCCACCTCCTCCCTTGAAAAATGATGCTCATTTTTGCTGGGTAATTGATCCTTGGCTGCATTCCAAGCTCCTTTGCCTTGGAATATCATGTTCCATGCCCTGCGTCTTTTAATGTAGAAGCTGCAAGGTCCTGTGTAATCCTGACTGTGGTTCCATGATATTTAAATTGTTTCTTTCTGGCTGCTTGCAGCACCTTCTCTTTCATCTGGTAATTTTGGAATTTTGCTATTATATTCTTGGCATTGTCAATTTGGGATCTCTTTCAGGTGGTGATCGGTGGATTCTTTCTATGGTTATTTTCCCTTCTGGTTCTAGGACTTCTGGGCAGTTTTCCTTTATGATTTCCTGAAAGATACTGTCCAGGCTCTTTTTTTCATCATGATTTTCAGGTAGTCCAATAATTTTTAAATTGTCTCTCCTGAGTCGATTTTCCAGGTCGGTTGTTTTACTGATGAGGTATTTTACATTTTCATCTATTTTTTCATTTTTTTGTTTCTGTTTGACTGATTCTTGCTCTCTCATAGAGACATTAGTTTCCATTTGTCCAATTCTAGTTTTTAACAGATTGTTTTCTTCTGTTAGTTTTTGTACTTCCTTCTTCAACTGGCCAATTGTGTTTTTTAGGGACTTGTTTCTTCAGTACTCTTCTGTTAGTTTTTGTCCTTCCTTCTTCAATTGGCCAATTGTGTTTTTTAGGGACTTGTTTTCTTCAGTGTATTTTTTTTCCAATTGGCCAATTGTATTTTTGAAGGACTCTTTACCTCTCTCATTTGACTATTAAAATCCTTCTTGAGCTCTTCTAAGAAGGCTTTTTGGGCTTCAGACCAGTTCATATTCCCTTTTGTTGTTGCAGATGTGGGTTTGTTGACAATGTTGTCCTCTTCAGAATTTCTGTCTTGATCTTCACTCTTCTCATAATATGAATCTATGGTATGTTTCTTTTTACTCATGGTGTTTCTTTATTCCCTGGCCTTTAAAGAGATTGAGCTCTCCTGCTGGGGAACAGAGGGTACTGACCCAAGCTTCTTGTGTTGGGAGCCTAGGTCTTGGTCACTGGCTTTGCGTTCTGGGGCCTCTTATGGGAATTGGAGGCTGTAGGTTTCTGGCAGCTTACCTTGTGTTGGGCTGGAATCAGCAAGGCTGGAACTTTCAGGCAATTCTAGGTTGCCTGCTTTTCCTTTCCTTTAGCTTTCTTCAGCTCCTTTTAGATGGTGCTGCAGGTGTTTATCTGCCTGGGGCCCCCTGCAGTGTTGTCTCCCTCGTTTCTGCTAATGCACTGGGAGATTCCTTTGCAGTGGAGTGCCGAGGCACCTGGTTTTTCTGAGCTGGTTTCCACCGGTTCCCGCCCCTCACTGAGGCACTCAGAGGTCCAGGTGTTGGTGTTTGACTGATCTACCACCTGGGCTTCAGGGCTCCTACAACTCACCTGGTGTTGGGTTGGAATCAGCAAGACCGGGACTTTAGGAAGCCTTTAGGTTGTTTTCTTCACCTCCTTTCAGATGAATGCCGCAGTGTACTTATCCGCCTGGGGCCCCTTGTTTTTGCTGAGGCACTGGGAGACCCGTTTGCTGGGCTGCTGCACTGCTGCTCCTTGTCTTTCTTCTAGTTCAGGTGTTCCAGGGTTTTTTTTTTCTGGGTGATATTTTCTGGGTTTGCAGAGGTTGATAGGGGAGAGTGAGAGCGACTATCTTTTCACTCTGCTATCTTGGCTCCCGGAAGCCTACAAAGTAAGTACTTAATAATTGTATGATGACTGACTGGTATAGTTCCTGGCACATAGTAGCTACTTAATAAATGTTTGTTGACTGACTGAAAGCAGAATGTGAGAAGACAGTATAATATGAAATGTGTATAAATGAAGTTTCCAGAGAGCCAGATTTAGAATCAACATAAGGGAGAATATCCTTATGAGTATAAAAGTTCAAAACTAGAATAAACTACTTCTAATTTAATAGTAATAATAATAACTCACATTTTATTTATCTATTTATTTTTAACTCATGTAATAAAACAAGCATTTCCATAACATAGTATAGTAAAAATGGCTGCACATGAAACCACAAATCTATTATGTACAACAAAAGAAAACACCTAACATTTTATCATTGTTGTCTAATTGTTTCAGTTGTGTCTGACCCTTTCTGGCCCCATTTTTCTTTTGGTGGAGATATTGGAGTGGTCTGCCATTTCCTTCTTTAGCTCATTTTAAAGATGAGAAAATTGGGGCAAACAGGGTTAAGTGACTTGCCCAGGGTCACACATCTAGTAAGTGTCTGAGGCCCGATTTGAACTCAGGTCTTCCTGACTACAGGCCTTAGTTCTCTAACCACTGTGACAAGTATCTGTCCCTATAAGGTTAAGTGCTAAAAGTTGATGTGCTTTATCTATATAACCTCTTTTGATCTTTTTTCTTTTAACTTTTATAAAATACTATTTTATTTAGACTCTTATTTAGGAAAAGGAAAAATAAAGTATCTCATTTGGTATTCATATAAATGTCATAAACCAAAGCTTGATATTGATTTTCATATATAAATTTTACAAAAAGAAAAATACCAAAATACTGCTTGGTTATCGATAGCTGAGTATAAAACCAAATGAAACACCGTAGATTTCTTTTTAGAATACAACACTTTAAAAAGAAAACACACCAATTAATTTTTTTAAAATCACTACCTTACAACGACATAAAGCAGGAGAGTTCATGATTGTTCCAGTATTACTCTCATTCAGTGTAGACCTACAACACAGCTCACACATACACAAAATGTTCTCTACTATTCACAATAAAACAACAACACATACAGAGTAAAACATATATTGCAGAACCAAACCCTCCATCTCTTTGCTGCAGGCATTTCCTCAGGCGTTCTCCCAGACCTGCAACGTTCTCTCTCCTCATCTGCACCTACTGGCTTCCCTTTAAGTCCCAACTAAGCTCCCATCGTCTAGAAGAAGCCTTCCCCAACCCCTCTGAATTCTAGTGCCTTCCTTATAGAAATTATTGCCTATTTATTACATATGTATGTATACATATGATGTTTGTTTGCTTGTCGCCTCACCCATTAGATTGTGAGCTCCTTGAAGTCAGGACTGACTTTTGCTTCTTTTTGTATTTTCATTGCTTAGCACACATAGTAGGCACTTAATAAATGCAATAAACTGAGTGATTGCAGGCTTGTAGGAATTGCACACAATAGGAGAGCTTTAAATGACCATGTGGAGTACTGTACCATTTTGATACTGCGCCACTGAATGAGAATCTCTTCCCTAAGTACTGGCTGAGCTAAACTTCCTGGTAGCTGTGATACACTGACCCTTTTTAATGCTTCCCCATAAAATGCTATGGTACATATGATTCAGGACTAAAACCCAATATGACGTCCAATAACTTAGAAAGGATACATGCAATGAACACAAGGTTGCTTCAGTATAAATTGAGGAAAGTTGTCCTTTCTGAGTGTGTGAAGACATGTTACCTGATGAAGTCAAGGTTGCTGGACTAGACCCCTCTAAAAACAGGTCAAAAATGTCTGCAACTTGCCTCAATGCTTTAAATAAAGGAACACATTCTTTTCCTAGGCTTACAAACAATCCAGAATTAACGCTGCTCCTAACAATGAAACTCGCTGTCTCAGGTGCCTTCCAGCACCTGGGAATAGTTGTAGATTTGAACTCAGATGTGAAAAGGAGAATCCAGAGTTCTTTTCAATTTATAAGGAAGGCCCTCATGGAAGAGGTTTTTAGGAAGACTCTAAAAACGTGCATTACCATTAATAAAGAAAGTGAATTGATACTGACTGTATTAATTTACCAGGAGAAAAATGTGGCTTAGGAAGTTTTACGTTATATTCCTTAACTACTAGAGTCCATGGGAAGGGGTAAGACTGTTTACAGAATAATGTTCAAGATGAATAGGTCAAGGTGCAACAGTTTTCAGCATTTTTCAAACTCCCATGGCTGAACAAAAAAAAACATTTGTAATTATAATGAAAGGTTCTTTCATGGAAACTAACAACAAAAATACCCTGAAGAAGTGGCCCCCAGTGAGAGGAACATTTTGGTCTTTTTTTCATTCTCAAAGAAGACCAATGACATCATATGGGTGATGTCGTGAGTTGCCCATGAATTGGATTTAAGTGAGTCCGAGCTATGGAAAGCCGTTAGCCTTTTTCTCTCCTCCAGGGTCATCATAGTCCAGTGGCAGGACAAGGGTCAAGATGACTGATGATGGTCCAGCCACGTGAGAAGACTTTGAAGGTGAAGAGCATCTTGATCTTCTATGAGTGAGGCAGTCGTGCTAACTAAAGCCCTTGCTGAGGATGCCAACACCGAGACAGTTAAACATCAAAGTTAAGTTTCACCTAAATTTCTAACAGCAAAAGATGTTTCCATAAAGCTCACAAAAAATGAATTCTGTTGAGTGACATTGAGCATTGTCAAATAATGGTAGGATAGGTTAAGGATTGGGACTGAATTTACTTTTATTAGCTTAGGAACTCTGAGGTGAGGAATCTCTCCCTACCAAAGCAGGTTACTTCCTCTGCAACTTGTAGGCTTAGAGAGTTGCCTCGTGCATCAATAAGTTAAATGACTTTCTATGGGCCACATAGCCCTCATGTATCAAAGGTAGGACTTGAACCCAGGTCTTCCTGGCAGGCACTCAATCCACGACACAACGATGACTCCCATAATGAGGGCAAAAGAAAATATACAGAAGAGAAAACTCATGAAGAAGGAACATGGCCCCAGCCATCCTCCATCTAACCCCTAAAGGGAATTTTGATGTCCTGTTCAAGTCATTCTATTTATGATGCCATAGCCACAGAGCAACTCTTTTGCATACAGCACAAATTACTACTCATCAGTTTTATGGCATCTCTCCAGTTTTCTAATATTATTCTTCTGGTTGTCACCAATCTCATCTGTCAGTTCTTTTAGGACCCAAGGATGTTCATCTGCATCAGGTGATGTGAATTCATCACTGTCAGCTACAGTCTCCCTTACTGTCTCTTTACTGTCTTAGGTATCAGTTCCCTAGTTATCATTTTTGTTCCATAAAGTGTAAAGATTGTTTTATTTTGCAAGGCAAAACAGAAATAAAATAAAAATAGAGCTAATAACAATAGCTATCATTCATACAACACTTTAAGGTTTACAAAACACTTCATAAATATTATCTCAGTAGATGCTCATGACAACTTTTGAAGGTAGGTGCTATTATCCTCATGTTACAGCTGAGGAAACTGAGGCAGAGAGATGTTAAATTATTTACCCAGGGTCACATAGTTATTAAATGTCTGAGGCTGGATTCAAACTCAGGCTTCCTCACTCCAAGGCCAGTTTTCTTGTTATCTTGGCACCTAAAATCTCTGCTTTCTCTTTGTCAGCTATTAACATCCCATCCACCCCAAAGGTCCTATTCCTCTTCTGATTCTCCTTTTTCTCCCAAAATAGCTTTTTAAAAATTTTGTCCTTAAAATGTTGTCCTTCCTTCACCAGACTTAGCGCATTCTGAGGTTTAGCATTGCTGATGAGAATTTTGCAGGACTATGCTATGCTCTTATTTTCATTCTTTGTCACCTGTACATGCCTCTATCTTCTATGTATTTAATTTTAAAATCTGTGTTGATTGCTGGGTTCCTGTGCATTTGCACTAGTTTTTTCAGACAATTTAATTTTTCTTCTTATTGGGATTATTTCCCTTTGCGTCTCAAAAATTTCGTTCTGCAATATCTCTCATTCCTCCTAGCCCCCTATTCCTCTGAATCATTAGTATATAGCATTCTACCTATCTTTCCTCTGAATCAGTTAATGCATGCTTTCCCAAATCTAAGGTGCAAGTCAGACTATGGCCAGATTACCTCTCCTCTATCACAAACTTTGGGATGGAGTGGTCAGTTCCCTCAAAGGTTCCCATAATTTCTTCCCTGTTAGTGAGAATCAGATGCAGAATACTATTTTCTCTTTTTCCTCTTGTTGGTTCTTCCACCTTTTGGAGGATGGAATTATCTGTATAGTAAGTCAAATGCTTATGAGGGACTCTGCTTTTGTCTGGTTGGGGTGGGGTGGGGGAGAGAGAGAGGAGAGAGAGAGAGAGAGAGAGAGAGACAGACAGACAGACAGAGGGAGAGACAGAGAGACACAGAGAGACAGAGAGAGTACTATGATGTTTTGTCAACTGAAATCTCCCATCACTACTGTGCCATTCCTATGTACTAGGCTTGTGTGATGTTTCTCAAAACTCCTCATCTATTTATTTTTATTTTTGTCTAGGTGGTTTATAGTACACACCAATTACGTAATCACTTTTGATTCTCTTTTTACCTTCACCAAAATATTCTCTTGCATCATTTCACCATCTGGTTTTAGGACTTCCTCATATGAGTATATACAAAAGATATTTCTTAATAAACAATTTATATTAAGTGTTTTTCTTAATATATTGTGCTTCTTTAGCCTCTTCCCCTCCTATGTTGGTCCTTTTTTCCCCACTAAGGTGGCGTAACCCCCCGAACCACATTCCAGTCAGAAGTTCCTTCCCACCAAGTTTCAGGGCAAATTTGTCATGAAGTCAAATGAGGTCAAATTTATCTCCTTAAGTTAAGACCTCTAGTTCTTTTATGTACCCTAAATTTTGAATGTTTGTGTATAGACACTTGGAGCCCCAAGTTTTACTATTGTCTCCTATCTTGAATTTTTGTCCGCTGTGATTTTCTGGGTGTCTTAGTTGCTATTCATTTTCCTTTGTCATGGCTACTCTCTGTAGTATCTAACTTGGGAGACACACACACAGACATACACTTATATACACATGCATATATATATATATATATATGTATGTATGTATGTATATATGTATATATATGTATGTATGTATACATGTATATATATATACACACACATACATATATATATAAACAATATACACATATGTATATATGTATGTGTGAATGTATGTATATATCTATATCTTTCTCTATACCTCTATTTCATCCCTTGTCCATTCTCACAGTGCAAATACATGCTTATTAGCCTTTGTCAGCTTTTCTTCATCTCCAGTTTGAAATCTGGCAACTCTAAACAGCAAGCTGGATTCAGAAGTCCAAATTCCATTCTTAAACACCAATTTCTTAGCCAGCTGTTCACTTCCCAAATTAATTTGCCTTCAAGGCTCAATTGTGTAGAAAACACCACCTGGACTGCTATTGTTTTCAGTTTTTCATCCCAGACTTTATATTCTTGGCAATACTTTTTAGGTTCTTTCTGGTAATGTCTGTCGTTTGTGCCCATGAGAATCACTAGAAGTGGGTAATTGTAACCATTTCGATAAATCTTGAGAAGCTCTCTGTCTCGAGTCATGTAAGCCCCCAGAAAGACAACAAAACTATTGTTATGAGAACAACAAGTAGCTGACTCAGTTATTCAGTGCTTAGCATAGTAGCTGGCACAGAGAAAGTGCCAAAGAAGTACTACTTGACTGGTGGACTCATCACTCCTCTTAAATGTATCATCAGCTACTACTAATTAGCCTTTGCTTCTTCTTTCGCCCTTTACTGGTTGGTTTCTCATCCAAGAGTTTATGTGTCTCTTCTCTATAATTCCTGGGAGGACACACACGTCTTTTTTCTTTTCAGAACATCCAATACTCTCCTCTTCAGGAAGTTTCACATCTGTTTTTTAAGCTCCAAATGTGCAGCTTTACTTTCCTTTCTCTTTCTGCTCCATGTAACACTTCCCTTCTTCATTACTCCAGACGAAGGCCAAGTCTTCTCTTCTCCAGAGGATCAGGAGATCCCTTTCAAAGCAGGTAATTCCACCTAAACACAAACATCCATTTAAATACTCTTTCTCACTTGGGAAACAGACAACATTGCAGGTAATTACTACTTGTTTTTATTGAGAAACAACCACTCCTGATAGGTCTCTGAAGTGTAGGAATATTGGGATTGCAAAAAATCTAGTTCTTGCCAGAGAATCTTTCCTATTTGGGGAGAAAACATGCCAAAGAACTGGATAAGCCAATAATTTCAAAGCTTTTAAAATAAAATCCTACAACTCACTTTTTTTCCCTGCAGTGTAAGCTAGATTTATCAGTGACTTCCAGAGAATTCTGAAAACTTTTAAATACTTTCAGCAGGTCATGTGATTGGCAATGGAATGGGATAGTTGTTTTTCTGCTTCTAATTCTACTCTAATAACCTCAAAAGAAAGGATGATGTCTAAATCTAGGATAATTAAATCTGAATATTCATGATAAGAAGGCATTGCCCAAAGTAAAAGTCTCATGAAATAACATGAGGGAGCTGAAATATGTATAGCTCAGTGTGCCAAGAAAGTTAATTCTTTGCATCAGGCATAGACAATATGGACAATCTTAAAGTCTTGTGTTTCAGTGGGTGGCACCCCTGCCTTATTCCTCTGTGACAAGGACAATGTGAATTCTACTCAACCACAATCTTTGGAACATACTGATTTGGCCCATCCATGTGAAGGAAAGATAATGCAACTCTGTGTATGGGAGGATAAGGTGAGGGAAAAGAATGGTGAGCATGATATAGCAACAAAAGAGGTATAGCAGAAGCCCCATGGATTTTCTGTGCCCAGAGGAAAGGGGAATGAACCTCAGGTGGGACAGGGCCTTTCTCTACAAGACTTACTCTAAGCAGGAATCAGGTGAGTGCTCACCCTCTCCCCTCCCGTAATAATGAGTCTGAGGACTCCTAGCCTCGAAGTCTGTGTAATTATAGGTGAGAGAAGTGCCAAAGAGTGAGGAGGGATGCTAAAGATGTGCTACTGGAAATGTAAGACAAAGACTGAGAGGCAAAAAACCCAAAAGAAAAAAGCTCGTTATAAACCCAGTTCCCAAATAGATAAACTGACAATAATAATCATAAAAAAGATGGAAAATGAGTAAAAATTTTTAAAAAAGGCCAAGAAACCAACACGCATTTATTAGTATTTACTGTGTGCTAGGAACTGTGCTAAGTGCTGGGGGAATTTGGTTCAATTTGCACATTTTCATGGCAAGATGTTGCATTGCAATTTCTGTTCAAGTTCCTGAGCATGAACATGAATCTAACTAGTGGAAGAGACACTTTTTTGTCTGAGTTCATTGAGTTACAGGGAAACATGTAGGCCATTTATGCACATGCGTTTACATTGGCTTAAGAGTAATGAAATTTCCAAATAAACGTTGCCAGGCATGATCCTTGCAATTCAACAAAGGCCTGAAGACAATTGGCATTTATTACATAGCCATTCAGCTTTTTTTTTTATTTTTCCAAGTACAAAGCCTCCATTCAGATCTAATTTCTTAACTCCCACTTAAGCTGGCAGGCCAGATCTCCAAAGGATACCTGACTGTGTCCTGTGTTTGAGGTCTACAGGAAACCGTAGGGTTTTTTTAATCCATTGTTCACAGGCCCCCACCTATGTGCTCCTCACTCATTATCAGCCAGAATTAACTAGCTTTCAGAAAGGTATTTTGTAAGTAAGTATAGCAGAGATAATTAGTACAAAAACAATCTTCCTGAAAGCAGGGGCCCACTGTTACATAAGTACACAGTAGGTCAGTGGGGACAGTGGGCACAAACTCAAAGTACAAAGTGGTGAGTTACACGTGTAGAGAATGTTTGGGGCTGAAGGGGAAGCTCACAATACCTGGTCACTGGAATTTCTCTCTTGACTCCACAGTTGGTATGCTTTTCTGGTGCATGGGGGTCATGCCCCTGGAAGATCCTTCTTCCCTCAGGTGAATGTTTCCATCTTTGTTTGTTCTCAGGGTTTTCGTGATGTGTCTACTGGCTGGATTCATTGGTTGCAACTGGTTCAGTCTCTGATGAACAGATGAAAAAAAAAACATTTATCAGGTGCTTACCATACAAAAAGCACTGCATGAAGGTTGTGTGCAAATGGAAAAGTAAGGCCATCTCTGTCCTCAGGGTACTGACTTCTTTTCCTACCAGGCTGTTCTCTCGACTTCTCCATCATGCCCTAGGAACTTCTTCCTTTTGGGAGATCACTTGAGCTGTGGAATTCATGCCTCATTAATGCCCTCTGGCCCTGGAGAACCTCCCTGTGATTGGAGGGTAGAGAGCTCCCAGAACTCCCATGTAAGGGGGGTAGTTAGGTCATTTCCCAGCAGGCTTCTTTTTGGCTTCCTTTTATGCATTGTCTTTACTCAGGAGAATGTAAGTGCCTTGAGGGCAGAGGCTGTATTTCTTTTTGCTAGTGTTTGTATTAGCAGAACTTAACACAGTGTCTGACACGTAGTGAGAGTTTAATAAATGCTTGTTGACTCATTTTGTTGACTGACATTCTAATGGGAGAGAAATCATAAATGCAAGATTTCAGCTACAAATCATATATAAAGGTCCCATGGTCCGTAAGGGACGCTGGCCAATCACACAGTAAAGTCTCTTCTTTTGTGTCACCTCCACTAACAGTTTCTGACGCTGAGCCATTTGACAGGGCCACAAAATCTGGTACCAACACCCTTCTGTCTTTAATCTCCAGTAGCTATAGCTGTGACTCCTTCAGGGACAGCGGCCAGGTTGCATCTCTCTACAGGGGCTGCTTCCCAGAAGGGCACTGGGCTAAAAGCGTTGCTATTCCCAAGGCTCTTGGCTTCAGGGTCCTGGGAGGCCTCCATCAAAAAGGTGGTGGTCAGGATGTTGGCCTTGCCACTTACCTGCATATTCTGCTTCTTGTCTTTCCCCCAGAGTGTCTTTTGTTTCAGCTTTAATGACTTGGTCATTGAATGGGGGTGGAATGTCACAACCCTCTGAGCTCCCTTTCTCCCCTTTCTTCCCCTCCCCCATGCTCTGGCACAGGCACCAGGGTCTGCTTCTCCAGGTGCTCCTAAGTTTGGATGTTCTGAGAGCCTGTTTGCTTCTCTATTGGAAGGACTACTCCAAATCATCCTGTTATCTTTATGTGTAGCCCAATTAATCTAATTAATCTTTGAGCCAGTTACCGATATCTCTTCATCCAAAGATCAAACTCTTTTAATCCTTTTAAATTGGCTAAGGACTAGTTTGTACCTACTTTAAACTTTTCATTAATTCGATAGGGGTATCCAGGCCTTCTATAATTGTATTAATTGGGGTGACTGTAGAAACTAGTACCCTTACATTAACCCCTACACACACACACACACACACACACACACACACACACACACACACACACATTGGTTGAAAAGAATTTGAGTGATAGCTAACACGTATAGCACCTTCAAATTTATTTGTTGTTGTTCAGTTGTTTCAATCATGTCTAACTCTCTGTGACTCCATTTGGGGTTTTCTTAGCAAAGATACTGGAGTGGTTTGCCATTTCCTTCTCCAGCTCATTTTACAGATGAGGAAACTGAGGCAAACAGGGTTATGATTTACCCAGGGTCACACAGCTATTAAGTGTCTGCGGCCAGATATGAACTCAGGTTCCCTAACTCCAGGGTCAGCATTCTCTCTACTATGTCACCTAGCTGCTGAATTCCATCCTCCAAGCACAGACTGCATTTACAACCAAAGTAAGGGAGTTCTGAGGATGAAAATTTCTAGATCCTAGCCATTCCTTCCCAACTTATCCACATCTCAAATAGAAGAGTCTGTGGTGGTAATTTAACTCACTTCACTTCAATTCAAGAAGCATTCAAAGGCAGCTACATGGTGGAGTGGGTTGAGTGCTGAGCACAGAGTCAAGAAGACTGTGCCTTAAGATGCTTATCAGCTGTGTGATCCTGGGCAAGTCCATTAACCTCCTCCTGCCTCAGTTTCCTCAGCTATAAAGTGGGAATAGTAATTGTACCTACCTCCCAGAGTTTTGGGAGAATCAAATGAAATATCTGTTAGGTACTTTGCGCCTCATATGGAGAGGGTACTGTGCTAGGCATTGGGGATATAGAAACAAGATCAAAATAGTTCCTGCCTTCGGTAAGCTTATGTTCTACTAGAGGAATTCAAGTGCAAAGGTGTTTTTTAAAAACCATTTCAATCTCTTTTTTAAAAATTAATTTATATTTAGTTTTCAACGATCACTTCCATAAGCTTTTGAGTTTTAACTTTTCTCCCTCTTCTTCCTCTCCTCCCTCCCCAAGACGGCATGCAATCTGATATGGGCTCTACATATACATTCCTATTAAACATATTTTCACATTAGTCATGTTGTGAATAAGAATTAGAACCAATAGGAGGAACCATGAGAAAAAAAGAAACAAAACAAAAGAAGAAAAAAAGAGCAAATAGTACGCTTTGATCTGCATTCAGATTCCATAATTCTTTCTCTGAGTGTGGATAGCATTTTCCCTCATGAGGCCTTTGGAGATGTCTTAGATCCTTGCACTGCTGAGAAGGGCTAAGTCTATCAATATTAGTCATCGCACAACGTGGCTGTTACTGTGTACAACGTTCTCCTGGTTCTGCTTACTTCCCTCAGCATCAGTCCATACAAGTCTTTCCAGGTTTTTCTGAAGTCAGCCTGTTCATCATTTCTTATAGTACAATAGTATTCCATTACATTCATATACCACAACTTGTTCGGCCATTCCCCAATGGATGGGCATCCCAACAATTTCCAATTCTTTGCCACCACAGAAAGAGCTGCTATAAATATTTTTGTATGTGTGGGTCCTTTTCTCATTTTTATGACCTCTTTGGGATAAACCAGTTCAATCTTGAGCTATACTATAACAGGCATTGCTTTCAATAATATGGAGGCAATAGGACTACTATGCCGTGCCCTGGTTAGACCACATCTGATGTAGTAAAGCGAAGATTGGATGGCTAGAACTTGGTAGTGTATCATAGTGGTGGTCCTTTTGTTTTTTTTTCTTTAAATTATGGCCTAATTAAAAAAAAAATTCTAACCTTCCCTCCTCTTCAACCACTATGTGAGTCACAATACTGCCTTATCCCAATTACTACTAATATTAGAGGTGGGCCTGACTCAGGCTGGTACCCCATTACTTCATGTTTGATACTGGAATGAAAGGAGACACTCATATGTCCTTCAGCATGGTCAGCAAAAGGAGACTTACTAGTCACAGCATAGAAAGGCTTGTCAGTAAGGACATTTCCACACTTAGTTTGGAGAGACACAACTCCTGTCCTATCCATATGGAAATTTACCTAGTAGCAGGGTAGGGAGTGGCTACTTTGTCTTGGAATGTCCTCCAAGTCTGGAGTGTCCTGGTCCCATGGTGGCAGCCCAGGAAGACACTCCTTAAGGCTAGAGGCTATTAGGAAGCTGCAAGAAGGGCAGATCAGCTTCCACCTTAGCTCCCTAGTCTGTCAAGTCCTGGGACAGCTATGTAGTCTTTCAGCAAAAACACAAAGACAAAAACAAAACAAAAACCAGCCTAATTTGCATGGAAGGAGAGCTAGGACGTGGTTCCCACTGCAATAGGAATAGGCACCAGACCTGTGATTTCACTGGTAGAGTGACTCCTGGGTAACGCTATTCCCCTTCTCAATATAGACCAAAACCTCCTTAATTCGAAGTCTTAGAGAGTTGCCTGCATTATGATAAGGTTACATGCTTGCCTACTGTCATGCAACTAATATGTGTCAGGAACAGGTCTTGAACTCAGGAATTCCTGGTCTTAAGGACTATTCTCTATCCACTATGCCACATTGCCTCTCATAAAAGATAATGGAGGCACCGCATTCTCTTTTCAAGCAAAACCTTGAGGCTAATCTTAGGAGATCAGAGTTGGTTTAACAGACCTGACTCAAGTATTAGATGATGTACAAAACAGCAGTTAGGAAGCAAAGTCTCCGATGAACCACAGACATGCAATTCAAGAATGAGGGGCACCAGCCAAGAGGCCACGCAGGCTGTCCAGATGTGTATCAGCTGAGCCAGGCCCCAGGGTCTCTGGGAAACATCCAGCAGTCCTGTAAAAATGGAAACAATGGCTGGTGTTTTTATCAAGCAAGATCAGCCACCTGGCTCAAGGGAATATAACCAAAATTTCTGATTTTTTAATCTTGATATAAAGAAATAGCTAAATGAAGCCCTTTTTTGCTGCTCTGTAGAGTTTCAGCCTAATCTTGCAGTTAAGTTGAGGGCTATGTACACAAAGGTCCTCCTTTGTTCTTACCTATAATGTGGTTTGCTTACTCACAGTTGACATTTTCAGAATGAAATGAAAATCAATTTATCTTTATCTGGAGAAAAAAAATCATTCTAAATGTAAAGACATCAGATAAATAAGATTTAAAGGTAAGTGATACCAGTTGGCTAGACATTGGTGAGGTAGCAGTAGGGAGGGGAGAGTGAAGATAAGAGAGGTTCATTCCATTCCAGCGCAGCAGCAAATTCTGTTCAGGCAAGTCTCTTCTTAAGTGGGTCAGTGAGCCAGACAGGGCTCTGACTGCTCTTGAGTATATTCATTTCAGGCTAGCAGCGCCCTTCTCTGGTAATTGGCCAGCTGCCTATGATGGTGCACATTCACACACTCCTGGGGCCCTCTATTCTCCTCAGGGCTCTTGAACTTCTTTCTAGCTGTGAAAAATTTACACTTCCCATCATCCTCTTTGTGGATAACTGCAAAGGATTACCTATAAGCAATGTGTATTTGATACTTTGAAAGATTTGGGAATATTTGTTGTTGTGAATCCCCCCTTCTCTATATTGATTGCATGAGTCACTATGGTTGAAAAATTGTCTACCTGGTAGGCAGACTTCTGGGGATAAGCTTCTTTACATAGCCCAGCTGGTGTTCAGATGGCAGGTACTCCACCCTTAAATCCTTGTTCCAAAGGAAAGAGTGGCTAATTTTATAGTCAGAAGACTTGGGTTCAGATTCTACTTTTGACACTCTTTGTATGACCTTGGTGCAGTCATTTAGCCTCCCAAATCAGTTTCCTCAACTATAAAAGGAGGAGCTGGACCAAATGATCTCTGATGTCCTTTCCAGGTATGGAACTATGATCCTAAAACTATTGCATCTTTTTTAAAAATTAATTTATGGGATAAAACAAGCACTTCCATAAAATAGTACAAGACAAAAGATGATTCCACACCAAAGTATTATGTACAACTTGTTATTCCTTTTAAACATATAATAAAGTTATCATGTAATTTTTTTCTTTTTTTCCTTCCCTCCCCACCCTCACCCTAGAGATGACTTCCATTAGATACAAACAAGTGTATGTGTGTGTGTGTGTGTGTATGTATATACATAAACATGTATGTATGTAAAATTATTCTGTACTTCTATTTATCAGTTATTTCTCCAGATGCAGATAGCATCTTTCTTCATATGTCCTTTATAGTTAATTTGGCCATTTGTAATAAGCAAAATAACTTATTCACTCAAAGTTGCTCTTTAAATAACATTGTTGTTACTATGTTCAATGTTCTCTTGATTCTGTTCATTTCACATGCATGTCTTTCCATGTTTTTCTAAGAAAAAAACCATTCCATCTTGTTAAAAGTTACAAATTTTCCTGATAGATTTTAATGAATAAATGATTTACATGCCCATTTTTTCTGACCTTGGATTTATCAAGCATAACTGATCCTTTAATCTCCCTTTCACCATAACCCCTCAGGTCAGGAATAACATAGGTTTTAGTGATCTCCAAAATGTGTGTCCTTGCACACAGGGCCCATTGGGGAGCAGGAAGAAAATATCAGAACTGAGGAGAGCACCACAGATGACTCCCATATTAGCAGTAGCTCCCTGCCTCTGCTGTCCTCCTTCCAGCTTCCTCAGTTCAGTGCAGGCTGCACAACACAGGTAGGAGGTGTGGTTCTGTAAGGTGGGACACATAGGGAGGTGAGCAGGCCTTCCTGACTCAGCTGCCCCCAAAACTCTGACCTCCCTGGGACAGGACTCTGCTTATTGATTAGATCCTAGGGGGGAGCCCTGGGATGTAATAGGGACAACCAGCCCTTCTGGGGCCTCACCCACGAGGTATGGGAGTTGACGGGATGAGAATTTCCTATTTACCTAGTTCTTCTCTTAGGACAGAAACAGAACTTACTGCCCAGAGCCTTGGGGTTTCCAGGTTCCAATGGAAACAGTCAGAACATGTTTCTCAAAGAGTAGAGGGCCATTCTAGAGCCTCATCTTCAGGGGAAGATGGATGGGAGGTATACTTCACAACCTGAGAGAGATTGGGGGCGTACCAGGCTCCATAGGCCTAAGTTATTATGGGTCTCAGGCAGTAAGAAATGCTTCTGGAGCTCCAAACTCCCACCTATCTTGTCTGCACTGTTCTCTGCCTCTGCCCCTAGGACAGCAAGGGAGTCTCAAACTAGACTAGACTCTGAATCAATGTAAGATTCATTGCTAAATCAAGGTATTCAAAAATAACTAAGACTATTTAATCATATTGCTCTCACTAAAATGAATTTTAATTGACAGTGGGAGAAAATACTTTTTTGTATTGTAATTAAGTTCATCTTTATCTCATTTTTTAAAAAAAAAATATCAATTTTGGAAGTGTTTGGAAGTATTGAACTTCTCTTCTTACAGGTCTTACTCAGCCTTCTTAGTCTCCTTTGCAATATATGATTGGATCACATTTTATACCTCAGAAGCCATCTTGTGCAACCCCATCATTTTACAGATGAGGAAATGGAGGCTTGGGGGATCAAATGACTTACCCAAGGTCACACAGATATTAAGTATCAGAGATCTCATTTGAATCCAGGTCTTCCTACTGCAGAGTCAGTATTCTTTGCACTATGCAATGCTGATTCCTACCCCCTGTGCTTTGGGGATCAGTACAGAAGTTTTAACATGCTCCATGTTTCTGATATAGGCTGATTTCACGTTCTTTAGGAAGCCTGGTGACCCTCTGGCTCCTAGGGGCTCACCGCAATGGTGCTAAATTTAGTGCAGACACCAGGCCAGCTTTAGCCCTACTGCAGCTAAGAACTCGAGAGCTCAAGTGATTCACCAGCCTCAGTCTTTTCAGTAGCAGGGATCATAGGTAGTGAAGTGCTGGAGCCAGCTTCTGCTGCCATCACAGGAGCTGGCAGGAACAAATTTTCACTGTGAATATTTACAATTCAGACATTGGTGAATGCTCGAAATCAGGGCTTGGTTATTCTTTTCATTATCCAGACTGATTTAAGTGAGGTGGACTGTGCATAGTTACCAGCCACACTCTCCCCTCCAGAGCCAGCTGGGACCAGTGGCTAGGCATAGATCAGGATGACTGAAGATGGCCCCAGGTGCAGTGAGAGGCCTTGACAGTTTTACGCTAAGGTCTTTCCCAAGTCTCAGTTTGACTGAGGCAATGCCCATGCAGTGATTGAGGCTAGGTGAGAAATGAGGCAAAGAATGGCCTCTTTGACCTAGTTAAAAAAAAATCAACCTGGGAGGGAAGACCCTCATGGTTTCTGGCCAAAACAGAAACAATTACCATTTACATTCACTCTGAGCCAATCAGGGCCCAAACAATGAAAAAGCTTATCATTATAGCTTTATACATACATACATACATATATATATATATAGTTTGATATTTGGTACTATTAGGCCTCCTCCCTTGCACTTTTGTTTTCATTCATTCCCTTGATGTTCTTGACCTTTTGATAATTTTGCTATTGTTTTTCTATTCGATAGTTTATTGGTATGTCACTGAATAAGTAAATTAATTTAGTTAATAATATCATTTTTATTATATTGACTCTGCCTACCCACGAGCAATTGGTACACATCCAATTATTCAGAGCTGTTTTTATTTTTGTCAAATTTTATTATTGTGTTCATATAGCTCCTGTGTGTGTTTTGGCATTTAGTTGTCCACTTGTTTTTCAGTCATCTCACTCTTTGTGACCCCACTTAGGGTTTTCTTGGCAACGATACTGGAGTGGTGTGCCATTTCCTTCTCCAGCTCATTTTACAGATGAAGAAACTGAGGCAAACAAGATTAATTGACTTGCCCAGGGTCACACAGTCTGTAAATGACTGGGCCAGATTTGAACTCAGGAAAATGAGTCTTCCTGACTCCAGGCCCAGCACCTTACCCACTGCACCCCCTAGTCACTCCTTGGCAGGTAGACTCTCATGTATTTTATAATGTCTACAGGTATTTTAAATGGAATTTCCCTTTTTATCTCTCTGCTGTGTTTTTTTTTTTTTGGTAATATAGAGAAAGGCTGATGATTTCCGTTGATTTATTCTGTAGCTTTGCTAAAGTTAATTGTCGAGTAGTTTTTTTTAGTTGATTCTCTGGCGCTCTCTATGTGTACCCTTATATCATCAGCAGAAAGTGATAGTTTTGTTTCCTTTTTTGCCTATGCTTATTCCTTTAATTTCTTTTTCTTTTCTTGTTACTATAGCTAGTATTTCTGATACAATATTGAATAACACTTTGCTTCACCCTGATCTTGGAAATGCTTCTAGATTATCCTCATTAAAGATACAATTGACAGATACAATTTATCCTTTTTTTGGAAAGATCCATTTATTTCTGTGTTTGCTAGTACTTCTTTCTAAATAGGACTGAGTGTTATATTTTATCAAAAGCCTTTTCTGAATCTTTGTATTTATTTTGTATATGACATATTTACTCATCCATGATCATACTTATCTCCTCAGTGGAATGTAAGCCCCTTAAGAGAAAAGATTGTCTGATTTATATACTTATTTCAACCTACACAGAACAGTGCCTGGAACATATTTAATAAATTTAATTGTATTCATTGATCTCTTCTTTTTCATTTTTATAGTTGTGTTTTCATCCCTCCTCTTCTTGATTAAACTGGCTAACATTTTTAGCAATTGGTCTTTTAAAACATTAGCCCCTTGTTTCAGTTATTAGTTTAATTTTTGAAATGTTAAATTTCATTTATCTTCTTATTTGAGGATTTGCTACACTGTGCTTTTTTTATAATATTAATTTATTTCTAATCTATTTAAGTGCAAATCTGAATGCATTTTCTCTTTTTTATGCTTGTTAATATAAGTATTCAGGAATACAAATTTGCTTCTAAACACTGCTTTGGCTAGATTTCATACATTTTGATATGTCGTGTCAATACAGTCATGGTATTTATTATAATCTGCCATTCATTCTTTATTTTCATTTTCACCCAGGGATTATTCAATGCATTATTTTTTTTTAAGTTCCTGTGTACCCTACCCTTTTGGTTAGATTTTCTTTATTGAATTTTTGTTGTGGTTGTTGGATTAGGATTTGTAATATAATTCACAAAGAGGCAGTATATACTAGCTTTATAATAAGCTAGATTTGAAATCAGAACGGTTCAAATCCTGCCTCTGATACTGCTTGTATGGATAATTCACTTTCTCTTTCTGAGCCTAGGAATTCACTAGGCCAGCATTAGATTTGTAACAACTGTTGCAATTGTCTATAGACATGAGATCTTTCTTCAAACATTATCCGTTAATGTGGAACACACATTTTATACCTCTTGGAATTTTTTGTAACCTTTGTGAATGTTTCACGTATATTTGGGAGAAATATATATTCCCTGTTATTCCCATTTACTTCTCTTCATGTATCTATCAAATCTAATTTCTTCAGCACTCAGATGAAGTTTATTAACTTCTTCCTTAATTTTTGTTTCATTTATCATATTCCTTTGCCGGCATGTTGGAGTTTCCTAGTAATGTCTTTTTGATCTATTTCTTTTTACAACTCACTTATTTTTTATTTACAAATTTACTTGCCCTGTCATTTGTGTGCAAATGTTTACTAATGATATTCTTCCATTTTCATATGTACCTTCAATCATCATAAAATTTCCTTGTTTGTCTCTTGAATTCAGTTTTGTCAGCTATCATATCTAAATCTTTGCAGTTATTTGAAAGTATTTTCTGGAGTTCCTTGAAGCATGATCAAATTTTAGTCCATCCTATATTCTTTCCAGACCCTCCCTTTCTCTTTCTCCCTCTACTCTCCCTCCTTCCTTCTCTCTTTCTCTCCTTTTTCCTTTCTTCTCCTCTCTCTCCTTTCTCTTTTTTTCTCTCCTTCCTCCTCTCCCCCCTTATTTACCTATGATATATTTATCTAGCTCTTTGTACATACTAGCTAATAATTATACTACCTCTTATAGTGGAAAAGCAAAAAAAAAACCCAAACAAATGACAACACAATAATCTCAAAACATCTTAATGGTCTAATAGTGGAAATTCTCTAGTCTCACTTTATGAGAAATAAATCATAACAAACTATACAAGGAGACAGGAACACAGATGTTCTTATCCACTGTTGTGACAACTATTTTTTGTCCTTGGATACAACACCTGCAGCCTTGTCCAAATGGTTACTTCAGCTCTGCTCTCTTAATCTTAACAACTGTAAAAGTATTTGGTCATCTCCTCTTGTCTTCTCTCCTCGAACAGGAAATGTCTCCTCATTATAACAAATTGTCAGCTATATGGCAACTATTTCCTGAGAAACCTCCTTTATATTCCCTAGGCTGATACCCCCTTTCTCTATCCCTTCCTCTTTTGTGAAATGCTTTATTTATCTATCCTAAGTTTCTGCAGAATGTTGCTGGTTAGATGCATACTTAACTGGAGCTAGAAAGTAAAAAAAAAAATGAATGAATGAATGAATAAATAAATGAATGAATGAATTTGTATCATAGGAAACTAAAGTTATCTTCCTTAACACAATAACAAATTTCTTTGCTCTCACTTTGGCCTTCTATCTTTGATCTATAGTTACTTTGTCCTTGCTGGTGGTTATGCCATTCCTCAAGAGAATTCCCCAACATTGGCTATTAGCTATCTATCTTCTCTCTCTCTCTCTCTATCTCTCTCTCTCTCTCTCTCTCTCTCTCTCTCTCTCTCTCTCTCTCTCTCTCTCTCTCTCTCTCTTTTAATATATGTGTGTATCTGTATACATATGTGTATTATGCATATATGTGTGTGTATACATACATGCATATGTGCATACACATAGGCATGTTTCCTTTTGGCAGCATATTGCTTTTGTGGGGATTTTTAATACACTTTACCATTTTTGTTGGGGAATTCAATCCATCTACACTCAAGGTTATAATTGTTACATTTGACTCATCTTCTGCTATTCTTTTTAAAAAGTATTCCTTTTGTTAGAAAATAATACAATCTTTCTTACTTCACTGAAACAAATCTTTTTGTAACCTCAGCAGACACATGCAGCCATATACTCACACCCACACCCATATATTAAAAAAAAAATTTATATTCTTAGCTCTCCAAATTTTGCAAAAACAAACAAACAAAAAAAATCTCTTCCTACTTTTTAAATTGTTGTCTTGTTTGGAGTTTGCTCAAGTATCATCATTTCTTCTACATTTCTGTCTTCACTATCACTTGTCTGCTCATTTTTCTTAGCCTACTTCTAAAGCACACAGTTATCTCCTTATATCTACCTTCTTTTCCCCCCACTCTCATTCTTCATTATATCATTCAGTAGTATAATTGTGCTTTTTTATTAGTTATAAAATATCTATCGATTAAATAACTTAGTTTAATGTTTCAAATCTCTGATCTTTTGTCTTTTTTTCTATTTTATGTTTGACCTTTCCTTCATACAATGCTTAAATGAACGTTAATTTTTAAAGTACCCTCTTTTATTTTCTGAAGGAATCCATAGCACCTTTGGCATACTGACTTTGAGATAAAGACCTATATCTCTTGATTTTTTGGCATATCTTGTTTCAGCTTCTTCTGTTTTTATTGTGTTTTGCAGATAAATCTCATGGAATTTGAATGTTTTGGTTTTTGTTTTTTGTTTTTTTGGTATGTGACATCTTTCTTTTTGCCTGCTTACAAAATCACCTCCTTACAAATGTAGTCTTGAAGCTTCATGTGTTTCTTAGTGAATAGAATTTTGGATTAACTCTTATTGACATCCGAAAAATTTGATTGATTTGCCATCTTGAGCCTTATTTCTGCATTTTGAGAATCAATTAGTTGTTTTGGCATTATATGACCATAGCCTACAACAGCTAAAACAACATTTCTTGATCTTTATTTAAAGTGAAACATTGTGATAATAATAATTAAATGATTGGTTTGCCTAAATAAGAATGGCAATATTGGTGATGATTGTGATTCCATAGGTTTTAACTATAGCTTTTAAATCAATGTACAGCATTCACATGCATTTAAATTTTCCAATTATAAAATAAAATATGAAACAAAAGCTTTAGATTCTTAAAATCAAGTTGTTTCTGAGGAAACAGAATATTTCATCATTTAGGTAAAACAGGACTTCTTAGAAGGAAACATACATATATACATAAACACATACTATACATTTTAAATTTGGAAGACTTTAAACTCTAAATGGCATCAATGTAGAATTTCACTTCTATCCTTTGTGCTGTTTTAATGTGCTTCTTGTTATATGTTCTTCTCTTAAAAACATTAAAAAATTAAAAAAATAACCATGAGTTATAATTACCGCAACTTAATATAATTATTCTAAATAGAGTATGTTGAAACATTTTTTTCCAAAATGCCAGGAAATGCCTTTGTAATTAAAATGTGAAAATACAAAATGCTTGCTATAGACATGATTTGCAGAATTCTGAGTTGCAGTAATTACATTTATTCCTTTCTGGTCCCTGCCCTCACCAATGATCCAAATTTGTTTTTTGTGTTTTTTTGGGGCTGTTTTCATTTAAATTTGAAAATGTACATTTTCAAATTTAAATTCATTATTCCATTTCTCAAACTAGTCTTCAAAGAATCATTCAAAAGTGTGAGTGGCAGTGTTTTTCAAATTTCAAATGCTAGTATGCATATTTAGGTAGTTATCCAACATCAGATAAAACCAGTGGAATCAGATTTTTCTTTTTTTTTTCTTTTCTTTTTCTTTCCTTCCTTCCTTCCTTCCTTCCTTCCTTCCTTCCTTCCTTCCTTCCTTCCTTCCTTCTCCTTCCTTCCTTCCTTCCTTCCTTCCTTCCTTCTTTCATCCATACCATGACATTCAACCCCTTTCACTCTTCAATTCTCTCCCAGGCCATCTCTCCTGCACCAGTGACTTCTCCTCTCTTTTGCCCATATTGACCCATTGGTGAATTAATTCACCTTTACACTGTCTTCTTCTCTAGAATCCCTAGCTCACTTATCATTTTACCAATCATGCTTTGCCAAACCTCAGATCACTCTCACCATTCCTGCCCTTCACTCCTACACATATACTGTTGAATTAAGGTGGAGAAAATTATGCAACCATTCTGACTAGGTCCACTACAAATTTATGTTACATAACCTTAGCTGGGCCTTCAGTACTGCTAGGCAATCCTACACTGCCCCTATCAGCTCACTCTCCCACTCTTGACAGTAGCTCTTTCAAACCTTTTCATCCTTCCTCAAGCCTCCCATAGTTTCTCCTCCTCCTTTTTCTCTCAAATTGAAAACTTGGACTCCTATTTTACAGAAAAAAATGAGACCACCTGTTATAAACTCCCCCTTCTCCCTTCCTTCTCATTTTATATCTCTCACATGCCTTCTGTCAGTATCTCCTCTTTTACCCTTCCCATGATGAGGTGGCCTTCTCCCTATCAAGGATAACCCCTGTACCTGCACAAGCAATCCCGTTCCATCGCATCTCCTCCCACAGATTGCTCCCTCTGTCATCCCTAGCTTATCACTCATTTTCAAGGTCTCTTTGTCTACAGGTCCCTTCCCTCCTATCTATAAATACGCCAATGTCTCCTCCATCTTGGAAAAAAAAACCACCTCACTTGAGTCTTCCATCTCTGCTAATTATCATCTTATATTTACTCTTTTGTGGCTAAACTGCCATGTCCAACAGGCAAACTTTCTTTCTTTTCACACTCTTTTTTTTTTAAAGGCAATTGGGGTTAAATGACTTGCCCAGGGTCACACAGCTAGTAAGTGTCAAGTGTTTGGTCTGAGGCCGTATTTGAACTCAGGTCCTCCTGACTCCAGCGCCAGTGCTCTATCCACTGTACCACCACCTAGCTGCCCCTTTTTCACTCTCTTCTTAACTACTTACAATCTAGTTTTCAACCTCATCATTCCAGGCTCTCTTTTCAATCTCATATATCCAACTTTCAGACATCTTGTACTGGGTGATCAGTAGACATCTTAAACTCTCTGTGTCCAAAATGGAACTCATTATCTTGCCTCATTAACCTTGTTCCTCTCCTTCCTCCCCCATCCTCCCAGACCTTTAGGCTGTCCACCTAAGAGTCATCCTTGACTCCTTACTATCATCCTCCATATACAAGCAGTTGCTAAGGCCTGCAGATTTCACCTTTGCAACATTTCCCTAATATACCCCCTTCTTTCCTCTGACACTGCCACCACTCTGGTGTAGGCCTTCATCACCCCAACCTGGACTGCCGCAGTAGCTTACTGGTGGATCTGCCTGCTTCAGGTCTCTCTTCACTTGAATTCGTTTTCCATTGAGCCACTAAAATGATTTTCTTAAAGCGCCAGTCTGAGCACGTTGCTCCCCTGATTTAATAATCTCCAGGAGCTGCCTGTTACCCCAAGGATCAAATCCAAAATTCTCTGCTATTGAATGCCCTCTTCCTAACCTAGCTCCCTCCTGGTTTCCATTGTTCTTACGCCTTACTCCCCACCCATGTACTCCCTGATGCACGGATGCTGGCCTCCTCGATGTTGCAGTAACAAGACATTCCTTCTCTTGGCTCTGGCCATTTTCAAAGGCTATCTCCCATACCAAGAATGCTCTCCCCCTTCATTTTTACCTAATGGTTTTTCTGGCTTCTTTAAGCTCCAATTTAAATCTCACCTTCTCCAGGAAGCCTTCCATAACCTCTCTTAATTCTAGTGTCTTCCCACTGTTAATTATTTCTTATTTATCTTGCGTATGGCTCTTTGAACATATTTGTTTCTTCGTTGTCTCCCACATTAGGTTGTGAGCTCCTGGAGGGCAGGGCCTGTTTTTTGTCTGTTTTTCTATCCCCAGCACTAGCACAGAGCATGGCAGATAGTAAATACTTAATAAATGTTTCATTCTCTTATGCATTTTCTGATGGATGCAGGACAGTCTTGTGCTGTTTGAATTCCCTTTCCCTATTTCAATTCTCCTTCCTTTGTATTTGAAGGTCTTTTTCCTCATTTGCAGAATCAAATCACTGTGTGTCTTAGAGTTGCAGCCTTGTTTTGGTTTGGTTTGGTTTGTTTCCTAGAGACAATTTCTGAATTCTTTCCATTGGCATTTAGTTTTCTATGTTCCAAAGTTCTGGGCAGTCTTCTTTAAGTATTTTTAAAACATACACAAATTATTCTTAAAATTTAAGAAAGGAGGTAACCTACCAGAATTCTTATGTGAGATGCCTAAAGCAGAGTAAAGTAAAATACAGAAGGATAACTCTAAGCCAGTGTTATTAATGGATATTCACTCAAGTTCAGACTACAGCAATTTATCCAAGAGAATATTTATTATGACTAAATTGGATTAATACTAGAGATGCAGGGATGGTTCTACATTAGGAAAACAATTCAAAATAGCATTATTCTTCAATAGATGCAGAAAAGACCTCAACAAAATATGGCATTTATACTAAAAATCCTACAAAGAATAGACATAGAGAGACTTTTTAATATCGGAAGAAGCATCTATCTAAAACTGAAAGCAAACATCATAGGCAATTTGGATACCTTAGATCCTTTTCTAATAAATACAGGAGTGATTGCAAGGATGCTTACTCTTTCCACTCTGATTTAGTTCTGGAACTGCTTGCAACAATGATATTCTAAGAGAAAGAAATTAAAAGCATGAAGATAAATAAAGAGGATATAAAACTATTTCTATTTGCTGATGATATGATAATATATTTGGAAAATTCTAGGGAATCAACAAAAATTCTAATTGAGACAATAACTTCAGCAACATTGCAGGTTATCAAATAAACTCTCAAAATTCAACAGCATATTTACATAATAGTAATACAACCCGAGAAACAAAGATGGAAAAAGAAATTCCATTTCACGCAATTAAAAATATAAAAGTATCTGAGAATTGACCTCCCAAAGCCCACAAAATACCCATTTAGATTTACTTACAAAATGTTCCTTAGAGAAGTAAAGAACAACCTAAATAGGTGGAGGAATATTTGGTGTTCAAGGGTAGGCAATGATTGTATAACAAAATGACAATACTACTGAAGTTAATTTTTATAAATTAATTTTTATGCTATGACCAATGAAATTGCCAAGGGCGTGCTTTATAAAACTTAAAAACAACAACAACAAAGTTCATTTGTAAAAATAAAAGATCTAGAATATAAGGGAAATTATGAAAAGAACTGGGGATAATGGGGTAATAAAACTTCCAGGCCTCAAACTATATTATAGAGTAGCAATAATTAAAGTCACCTATTATTGGTTAAAAATAGGCAGATCAATGGAAGAAACTATTCAAGGGAGAATCAGAAGCAAGGAATTCAGTAACTCAGTGTTTTATAAAGTGGAAACCATAAAATTATCTAGAAAACAATTCTTATTTGGTAAAAATTACTGT
Source organism: Phascolarctos cinereus (assembly GCF_003287225.1). Lineage (NCBI taxonomy): Eukaryota > Metazoa > Chordata > Mammalia > Diprotodontia > Phascolarctidae > Phascolarctos > Phascolarctos cinereus. The sequence goes on along the minus strand of NW_027556402.1, from coordinate 11,051,493 downwards.
GAACATTGGAAAACAGTCTGGCACAAATTAGGCTTAGACCAATACCTTATACCATATTCTACAAAACGTTCTAAATGGATGTGTGACCTTACTATTAAAAGGCATAGTATTAAAAAAATAGAAGAGAAGCAGATCATGTCCCTCTCATAGCTCTAGGTAGGAGATATATTCTTAAACAAACTAAAGACAGAGGAAATTATCAAAAAGATAAAACAAATGACATTGATTACATGAAACTTTTTGTAAAGCTTCTGGACAGATAACATTAATGCACCTAGGATAAGAATAGAAGCAATAAAAAATCTTTGGAGAGGAAGCTTCACCTGCATATGGATCGCTTCTCTCTCCATGTGTCTCTCCCAAAATGTCTCTTCAAACCATTCAATAAACCCCTTCCAAAGGGATGCAGTATTGCACACATGGCTCTCAGCATTCCTTTCACCAATCCAGAGTTGCCTCCCTGCACATTTGTATCAGTAATAACAGCCACCATGAGGGCTCTGAGCTTGGTTGGAAGCCAGGTTATGCTTGGATTCTGTTATACTGTCAGCAACAGGAAGAGGAGGAGAACAGAGCTCTATTTCTATCACAAACCAACAGGAAGAACAGAGGAGATATGAGGGAGGAGACCCAGGAAGGGAGCTAGCATTGGGGGGGGGGTTGATAAAAACTGTACTAATGAATCCAGAAATTGACTGAGTTCAATGGATGCCCTATAACATATGGACTGTTGTAGAATGTTGATTCATGCCAGTGGCTTCTACGCACTCTAAGTGTTGAACAGCAACATTTTCAAGGATTGATCTTCCTTTCCTCCTCTTTCTTTCATCCCCTCTTCATCCCTCCTTGATAACTATGGTCAGGTAGATCATAAAATCTACTTCAGACTATTCACTAAGTATGAGAACGTATTAGGGGTGTGTGGTGGGGAGGGGGGGAAGGAGGTTAAAGAGAGGATTTCATCTATTTTTTTTCCCTTTATGTCTTGTAGAACAATACACATGACTGTCAATTAGCCTGGCAATGACTGTTACAGTCCAATATTATCCCCTATTTTTAATCAGTCCAATGATTTGGAAACTGTGTTTTTTACATAGAACACACAAAAATATTTTTTAATGTAATTTAATGAATTTTAAGTTCTTTTCCCCATTTTAAATTATCTTAATCTCAGTTATCCTGCTGTATCCCCTAACCAAGAGAAATAAATAAACAGAAATGGAGCTTCCATTCATAATTTTGACCCAGTGGCCAGAGTGGTGAATGAATCTTCCTGAATGCACAGGTTTCTTGCTCCTAGATAAAGCCACTGGCTAAGCCCAGCCCCCATTTTCCTTCTTCCCAGGCTTGGACTTGAAGACAATAGTGAATAAAATTAGAAGGAAGTTGTAGGGAACTGAGCAGATTCGAAATTCAATTAAGAGTTTACAGGAAAGCAGGAAGGAAGCAGCTACAAGCCCTGTCTGGGGTGAAACCTTTTTCTAAAGCTGTGTCTGCAGGGCACTGGCAACAAGTAAAGGAATGAGAATTCCAAATCCTCTAGCTCCTTGTTTGTCTAAGGCCAATTAAGGATCTTAGGGACTTAAAAAAAATTCAACTACCGAACTGACCATTTGTCTACTGTTGGGAGGTGTGTACTAGAGTCTCAGACAAACAACTGTGGGATACAAAGGTGGGAGGACCTATTGCACCACCAATCCCAGCTCTCATCTTCCAGATGTAGAAATGGAAAGGGACTCATCCAAGATCACACGAGTAATGAGCAAGAGAACTAAAACTCTTATTCAAATATTCCAACTCCAAATCTATGCCTTTTTTTCTTACGTGACTTTCAAAGATACTATTGCTTTGTTAAGTAGGCCTTTGTCTTCTAATCTATGATTTTATTTTTGAGGCTTCTGTGTGCTAGGATCATAAGGAGTTACAGTTGGAGGTGACCAATAGAGATCCTTAATCTCCAAGTTGACATGGGTTGTCTTTAGTTCAGAACTTGCTGCCTCTGTTTAGCTTTTAATGCCCTTCGTCACCCAGCCATAATCTATCTTGCAGCTTTGTTGTACATTACTGCTTTTCCTGCACTCTAAAAGGTAGACAATCTGATCTACTTTTTGTTCTTCAAACAGAACTCTCCACCTCTTGTCTCTGCCGTCTTTGCAACAGCTATATCCCTTGAGTGGTATGCACTCTCCTCTACCTCAAAGAATCCCTCTGTTCCATTAAGACAGCTCAAATGGTCAAAGGATATGAACAAGCAGTTCTCAGATGAAGAAATTAAAGCCATCTATAGTCATATGAAAAAATGCTCTGAATCACTATGGATTAGAGAAATACAAATCAAAACAATTTTGAGGTACCGCATCACACCTATCAGACTGGGTAGCAGGATGAGACAGGAAAACAATTAACGTTGGAAAAGATTTGGGAAAATTGGAACACTAATGCATTGTTGGTGGAGTGGTGAACTGGTCCAACCATTTTGGAGAGCAATTTGTAACTATGCCCAAAGGGCTATAAAACTGTACATATCTTTTGATCCAGCAATACCAGTTCTAGATCTGTATACAGAAGACATCATAAAAATGGGGAAAGGACCCACATGTGCAAACATATTTCTAGCAGCTCTTTTTGTGGTGGCCAAGAATTGGAAGTTGAGGGGATGCCCATCAATTGAGGAATAGCTGAACACGTTGTGGTATATGAATGTAATGGAATATTATTGTGCTATAAGAAATGATGAGCAAGCAGATGTCAGAAAAACCTGGAAAGACATATGTGAACTGATACAGAGTGAAATGGGCAGAACCAGGAGAACATTGTACATACTAACAGCAACATTGTGCAATGGCTAACTTTGATAAATTTAGCTCTTCTCAGCAATGCAAGGATCTAAGACAGCTCCAAAAGACTCATGATGGAAAATGCTATCTACATCCAGAGAAAGACCTCAGTATCCTGGATGTAGATGGAAGCATATTATTTGCTTTCCTTTTCTTTTGTTGTTTTGTTTTGTTTCTTCTTCCTCGTGATTCCTCCCATTAGCTCTATTTTTTCTTACATCATGACTAATGTGAAAAATTAGGTTTAATATGCATGTATAAGTAGAGCCTATATCAGATTGCATGCCATCTTGGGAAGTGGAGAGTGGAAGGAGGGGGAGAAAATTTGGAACTCAAAATCTCATGGAAGTGAATGTTGAAAACAAAAAAATAATTAATTTTTTTTTAAAAGGCTTAGCTCAAGCACCACTTTCTAAATGAACTCTTTCCTGATCCTCCCAAATGTTTTTGCCTTTGAGTTACCTTGGGTGTTGGGGCACTTTCCATGGAACCCTTATTCAGCAGAGAATCTATAGTCAGCCTTCACAGGCTGGCTCCATAGAGGGTTTTCAGAGCTGGGACCATCCAAGGAGACCCAAAATAGAGCTATAGCAAAGGAATCCTAGAGAAAACCTTATTACATGTTTAAAAGGAATAGCAAGTTGTACGTAATAAATTTGTAGTTTCATGTGCAGTCATCTTTTTATTATGCTATCTTATGGAAATGCTTGTTTTGGTCCATAAATTAAAAAATAAAAATTAAATTAAAAATGTTTATGGGGGATAACTTTAGATAATACTTGATTCCATGTTTATTGTTTTAAAAGGGAACAAATAGTTAACATTGAGACCTCACAGAATCACATTTAAGGCCATGCAGTCCACCAGAGTAAATACTATCCGTACTCTACTACAGAGTTACAGAGCTAAAGAGCCCAGAAGAGTGTATTGGTAACATACCTGCTAGGAATTATTTTGCCTAGCTGAAAACAATTAAGTGATGGTAGTGGTTGGGAGGGATTGGAGTTGAGAGGTGAACAGGGCCAGGCTATGGCATAAAGGACAACCTACAGTGATGGAACATACAGCAGTCCAAATGTGGCACACCTGGAGAAGTCATACCCATTGGGCTCTGGGTGAGCGGTACCATGATGATGGGACATGGGAATGCTCTCATGGGACTGGGCAAAGTTATGAGGATAAGCCACAATGCACATGCCAGTGGAAGAACATGAGAATGTCATGGGGAGAAAGTATTTTGTTCACCTTTTCCTACCCTAGGACAATCCTGTGAAAGTGATATAGCACAAGGCCCCAGTGACCCACTCCAGTTATGATTCTGGCTATTAGAAAGAACAAGGAGAGAGAAGGGCATCAGGAACAGGGAGGGAGAAGAGAAAACTAGAGGCTTTATATGAATGTAACTCTCAGAAGAAGCATGTGATTATGAGGCCATGGCAAGTTGTAGGTGCTCTGACTTCAGTTGTTACTTTGCTGACAAGGAAGGCTCCCGTGCTCTTAGGGCTCCACTTCTAAGAGGTTCAACTATGGGTGGGCCACAAATCATCTTACCCCACAGCATGAAGCAAGGGAAAGACTTTCGCTTCCAGAGTCACATGACCTGGGTTCCAATCCAATTCCTGGTGCTTAGACTATTACATTCTTGAAAACCAAGGCTGCTCTCCCCCCTTTCTTTGTATCGCCAGTGCGTAGCACACAACAGGCACTTATGAAATGCTTTTTGGTTTGACTACTAGCTGTGAGACCTTGGAAAAATAACCTCACCTCCTTGAGTTTCCTCATCAGTAAACTGACTTGAAGGCCTCTGAAATAGCTTTTTATATACAGCTGTGTACTCAGTGGGGAGCTCTAGATGTATAAGTCTGTGTAAATGTGACTTGCTGCTTACTTCACCATTGCTTTCCCATCAGCATTTGGCTCATCTTTGTACCAAAATGTTAAGAACTCAGGCTAGTCAGGATTCTTTAAAGTATATGTCAAAAGACTACTGGCAAAACTGAGTGGGCATGACCTGCCTTTTGGACAGCTAAAAGGACAGTTGCACATGGTGTAAACTTTCACCTTTGACTGAAACGAGACAGGTATCAGATGAATTGGTTATCCCTTTCCTCCTTCAACATGAAGACATGCCTTCTACTCCATGCTCAGAACATCATACTATTATCTAAGGACAGGTACAGCTTTAAGAAGCAGCTGGATCTTATGACTTATTATGGCCAAAAAGAGCAGCTTAGCATGAAAGAATACTAAAATGAAAATCTCTGTACTTGGCAACCATTCCCCAGCCCATAAATGGGCAATGGGAAACAGCCCCATCCAACAAGGCAAATGGTTTAGCTACTGGAGACTGTGCTCTGTAGCTAACTCATTGTGGCAGAACCATCTAATGCCATCCTCCTCAAATTCAGCTGTTCCATAGGGAACAGATGGAAGGACTTTAGATTTGAGGAGGTTAATTGGTAGCACATGTCTCTGAAGCTTTTGAAGTCAAAATTGCTATTTCCATATACATAACTCTGAAGTCTCCTCTGAGCACACATTCATGTATAAAGGTAGTCTGGCCTAGCAGAAAGATTGCTGGAGTCAGAAGACCAGGGTTTGAATCCTGGTCCCAACACGCCTTAGTTGTATGTCCACTGGCACACAACTCTCGGGTTCAGCTTTGGTAGCTGTAAAACAGAGATAAAAATGCATAGTTGCATATGTCATTGAATTTAGACTAAGAGGAGATTTTGGAGGTCATTAAATCCAACTCTTCCATTTAGCAGATGAGGAAACTGGGTCCTAGAAAAGCTGAGTAACTTTTTTAAGGCCACATTTTGAGTAAATGACAAAGCCAGGATTCATGAGTCATGTCATACAGAAGGTACCGTGGAGAAACTCAACTTACCAAAATCATGGCAGCAGAAGATTCTGAGAGGGAGATGGAGGAGAAAACCCCAAAAGCTAGGTTAAGGACACAGTATGAGTTTCTTGATCAGGATACCATTTAACAAATCAGCAGGATTGAAAAATTAATATTAGAATACTGTTTAATCAAAGTGAAGATTTAAGAGGAGAATAGGGAAAAAAGTTAATCACAGACATGATTGATCTTGGTGGTATAGACACTTTAAATGATTAAAAACTAAGGCACACTACTTCAGAAGCTCATTTTGTCTTTCCTTCACTCCTGCCTTGCTATATGATTTGACATGGACAGTAAATTGAGAGATGTCTTTTTTTAAAAAAAAATTATTAATTTATTTTAATTTATCAACAATAACTTCCATAAGCTTTTGAGTTTTGAATTTTTCTCCCCCTCCCTCTTTCCCTCCTTTCCTCCCTACGATGGCACCCAATCTAATATAGGCTATACATATACATTCCCATTAAATATATTTTCATATTAGTCATGTTGTAAGTAAGAATTAGAACTAATAGGAGGAACCACCAGAAAGAGGAAACAAAACACAACAGAAGAAAAAAAAATAGCAAATAGTATGCTTTGATCTGCATTCAAACTCTGTAGTTCTTTCTTTGAATGTGGGTAGTAGTTTCCATCACGAGGCTTTTGGAGATGTCTTAGATCCTTGTATTGCTTAGAGGGGTTAAGTCTATCAAAGTCAGTCATCACTCAGTGTGGCTGTTGCTGTGTACCTCATTCTCTTGGTTCTGCTCACTTCACTCAGCATCAAACCATACAAGTCTTTCCAGATTTATCTGAAGTCTATCTGTTCATCATTTCCTATAGCACAATGGCATTCCATTACGTTCATATATCACATTCACAATTATGATTACTATCTGTGTCTTTCTCTCCACCCTTTCCCCCCCTGTTTGTGCTTTTCTTTCTCCTTTCTCCTTTTCTCTCCTCACTAATGCTTTGCTTTTGACAACTACCTCCCTTCTATTAGCCCCCTCTCTTTTCTTTCCACTTTTCTCTCCTACTGTCTATAGGGCATGTTAGATTTCTATACCTAACTGATTATGTTATTCCCTTCTTGAGCCAAATATGATGAGAGTAAGGTTCAAACAATGCTCATCTTCCTCCCTTCTTTCCCTCTGTAATACGTTTTTGTGCCTTTTCCTGTGATGTAATTTACCCTTGTCTGCCTCCTCCTTTCCTTTTCTCTGAGTACATTTTCTTAGTTAGATCAGATTAATTCACTTACTTGGATCCATTTAACCCACTTGATTAGATTTTTTTCATCATTACATCAAAGTCAATTTATACCCACCCCTTTTATGTATACCCCTTTAACATGGTGTAATAACAATACAGTTCTCAAGAGTTACAAGTGTCATTTTCCCTTGTAGGGATGTAAAGAGTTTGCCCTTATTAATAATATGTTGTTTCTTTCTGTCCCATTTACCTTTTTATGTCTCTCTTGAGTCTTGTATTTGAAGATCAAATTTTTTGTTGAGCTCTGGTCTTTTTATCAGGAAGGTATGGAAGTCCCCTATTTCATTGAATATCTTTCCCCTCCCCTGAAAGATCATGCTCATTTTCACTGGGTAGTTGATCCTTGACTGTAATTCAAGCTCCTTTGCCTTATGGAATATCATATTCCATGCCCTATGGTCTTTTAATGTAGAAACTGCAAGGTCCTGTATAATCCTGACTGTGGTTCCACGATATTTAAATTGTTTCTTTCTGGCTGCTTGCAGTAATTTCTCTTTGACCTGGTAATTTTGGAATTTGGCTACTATAGTCCTTGGTGTTTTCAATTTGGGATCTCCTTCAGGAGGTGATTGGTGGATTCTTTCTATGGCTATTTTACCCTATGGTTCTAGGACCTCAGGGCAGTTTTCCTTTATGATTTCATGAAAGATACTTTTTTTTTTATCAAGATTTTCAGGTAGACCAATAATTTTTAAATTGTCTCTCCTGGATCTATTTTCCAGGTCAGTTGTTTTACCATTGAGGTATTTTATGTTATTATCTATTTTATTTTTTTTTTAGGCAATTGGGGTTAAGTGACTTGCCCAGGGTCACACAGCTAGTAAGTGTCAAGTGTTTGGTCTGAGGGCAGATTTGAACTTAGGTCTTCCTGACTTCAGGGCTGGTGCCCTATCTACTGCACCACCTAGCTGCCCCTGTTTTTTTTCCCATTCTTTTGTTTCTATTTGATTGATTCTTGCTGTCTCATAGAGTCATTAGCTTCCATTTGCTCCATTCTAATTTTTAACAAATTGTTTTCTTCTATTAGATTTTGTACCTCCTTCCCCTTTTGGCCAATTTTATTTTTTAGGGACTTGTTTTCTTCAGTGTACTTTTTTTTCCAGTTGGCCAATTGCATTTTTTAAGGACTTGTTTTATACAGTTAATTTTTGTCCTTCCTTTTCCAAGCTATTGACTGTTTCTTGCATACCTCTCATTTCTTTTTCCATTTTTTCTTCTACCTCTCTCATTTGACTTTTAAAATACTTATTGAGCTCTTCTAAGAAAGCTTTTTGGGCTTCAGACCAGTTCATATTCCCTTTTGACGTTCCAGATGTGGGTCTGTTGGTAATATTGTCCTCTTCAGAATTTCTGCCTTGATCTTCACTCTTCCCATAATAAGAATCTATTGTATGTTTCTTTTTGCTCATGGTGTTTGCTTATTTCCTGGCCTTTAAAGAGATTGGGCTCTCCTGCTGGGAAGCACAGGGCACTGACCCAGGCTTCTTGTGCTGGGAACTTAGGGCCTGATCACTGGCTTTGTGAGCTGGGGCCTCCAATGTTGTCAGTTGGAGGCTGTAGGGTTCTGGCAGCTTACCTGATGTTGGGCTGGAATCAGCAACATTGGAACTCTTGGGGTAGGAGTGGGTAGTGTGGCTCCTGGAGATTTCCTGCTCACTCAGGCCTTTCTTTCCTTTTGCTTACTTCAGCTCCTTTCAGATGGATGTTGTAAGGTGTTTATCTACCTGGGGACCCTTGGAGCACTGCTTCCCTTAGTTTTGGTGAGGCACTGGGAGAACCAGTTGCTGTAGAATGCCGAGGCACCTGGTGGTTTTCTGAGCTGTTTTCCACCAATTCCCCACCCTCAATGAGGCACTCAGGGGTCCAGGTGTTGGTGTTTGCCTGCTCCACCACCTGGGCTTCAGGATCTATTTCTGGTATGCTGAGGTGGGGTTTCCATTAGCTTGCTGGGATGCCTCCCATTCTGTAATGCTCCCCTTTGCCCAGGGTAAGAGGGGCCTTTCCAGTTGATTCCTCAAGTTACCTGGGCTATTGCTGCACCCCATCTTTCTTCTGGTTCAGCTGTTCCAGGATTTTTTCCTGAGGTGATATTTTCTGGGCTTTCAGGGGTTAATAGGGGAGCATGAGAGAGACTCACCTCTTACTCTACCATCTTGGCTTCCGGAAGTGGCCTGTCTGGCCAAGGTTCTGTGTTTCTCATTGCCCTGAAAAGAGGCACTTGAATTACTTTAGATATTACTTCTCTCTGAAGATATTATCAAATAGTCATGGCTCCAAAAATTCCTTTCTTGTATTTTATTATTAACAAACAGTAAATGCCTAACTCCTTTCCTGTACTTCTTCCACCTCTCTTCCCCTCTCTTTCCTCCCATTTTCTTCATCATTGTCTTCTACTGCTTCCCCTCTTTTTTATTCTTTTTCCTTCCCTATCCTTCCTTCCCCTCCTCTTCTTCCTTCTCCCACTTCTTCCTCCTTCTCTTCCTAGGCTGGTGGCAGAACCCTATTTATATATTTTGATGGTTACTGTGTGATGATCAGTCAGGCATTGGCTATAAATTAAAGGTTCTGCTCTTTCTCCCCTTCTACTACAGAGCTAAGAAATGCCAAAGAAAAAAATAAGGGTAGACAAGTCATTAAAATGCACATATACAAACACAGCCACCATTCCTGGGTAAGTGAATATCACAGTCTCGCCAACGTGGTGCTTTGCCCAGTGCTGACACTCAATAAATGCTCACTGACTGATTGTTAATAACGTGAAAAACAGATTCTTTGAGCATGGAAATTTTCCCCTAGAAGTATACTATGGAAGTATACTTGAGAGCTGAAGATTTTTATGAGAGAGGGGGAGGAGAGAGAGAAACAGAGGACAGAAACAAAGAGACTGAGACATAAAGAAACATGGAAAGAACAGAGAAACAGAGACAGAGAAAGATAGAAAGAAACATTGACAGAGAAAGAGAGAGAATTAACCAGTCAACAAACATGTACTATGCTAAGTGCCAGATAGAAGACAATCAACTGTCCCTTGTTTGGGTAATTGAAAAATTCTAAATAGTTCCATGTCCTTGGCTTAAAGGGCATGGCCCATTGTACAGAGTTTCTGGTAATATATCTCAGGAGCACACCAAGTGACCTGCATGGTCCTTTCTATGCATGAGCTACTGCTCTGAGTGAGGGCACATGAACTATGTGGTGTGCAAACTATATAGCTTATAGAACTAGAAGGAACATTTGATACCATTTGTCCTGCCCTTTCCTATTACTAACATGGAACTGAGGCCCAGAGATGTTAAATGATTTGCCCAGGATCATGCAAGAAGGAGGTGGTAAAGCTGGGATTCAAACCAAGGCCCATTTAGGACAAATCCAACAGTCTTTGTATAATTCTAAGGTTTTTGTAGGAATGAAAGAGTTAACACCAAAGTCTATTAATATTTCTTCTTATGCATGTGTGTACACATAAGCATGCGCATGCACACACACACACACACACACATGCACAGACACAAACACACACATGCATGCACAGTGAGATTTGATCTGTTATCCATAGGGGTGTTGCAGTCAGAGGGGAGAGGGATGCGCTGAACATGGTGCTGACAAACCATTATTTGTGTGATACAGGTTAATTGTGTTCCTTTGAAGAGTAGACAATATTTACAGCCTATTGGGCACTAAAGCTGAGTGTGTGTGTTTATGTGGTTATTAAAAAGTCTTTCACATTCTCTTTCAATAATCCTGCCTACTTCTAGGGCTAATTTCAGAAGTGTATCAGGCTTCCCCTGGTAGCTATATCAGGATTACTTGTTAAGGTTGCTCTGATCATGACATTGTTAATTTGCTCTACTGATACTCTATTCTCACAGGATTTTTTTATGGTTTACTTATAAATAGGAATTGATGTCTGGTGTAGGATGCCTTGTTCATAATAAGCAATATAGTTAAAAGAAAAAAAAATCCTTTCTTCCAGCCAGTCGATGTTAAATAGGACTATTGTAATTACTACCAGCTTATGTTTCTGTGCTGGTGTGTATAAAGTGTTTCATATGTGTTAGGTCCCTCTTCCTGATTTGGATATTTTTATTAGAAAGAGGACAGAACTGTGATGATTGTGAGAGAAACCACAGAGAAAACACACCACTGAGAAGAGATACTCATGCAGTAAGGTTGACTGGAGAGTCTGTTGTGAAAGATACAATTTGAACACGATTGATATGAGGCCCTTGAGGCTGAGAGCTGGGAAACCTCAATACTAGAACTGTTTAGTGAATATGAGATGAATGTGTTTTGCTTAATTGTTCACTGGCAGAATCAGGAGCTAGAAGTGAGTCATTTCATGCAAGATGCCAGCAGTCACTAAATGATCAGGTGGAGGAATGTTTTTAGAAGAATATTTTATTTCTATTCAATTTAACAGGTAGCCAAATGCAAATTCTGTAGTATAAATGCTTCATTGAAAGTACTATCTTTGTTAAATTGTTTAACAAGGGCAATGTAGAACTGCAAATGCAAAGGAGATGTATAGAAATGCTTCACATATCCAGTATCAGAAGGAAATGAACTGTTCTAGTTGAAGCTCACTGTTTAAATTACTAATTAAAAAAATAACTATTTAACATATGTTATTTTAAAACTGTATCACATATGTCCCTGACTTCTTAGATTTATTTTTTCAAGTACTATTATATTTTTATTTAATCTTTTAAATTTATATTTTCAGTTCCAAATTCTGTCCCTCCTTTCACCCCTCCCCTACCTATTGAGAAGGAAAGAAATATGATATTCACTATATATAGCATCATATTTCTCATATTATTATTATTATATTATATAATAATGCTATACACACATATACATACATGCATACATACTTATGTATATACATATATATATATATATATATTAATGCAAAACATATTTCCATATTAGCCATGTTGCAAAACAAAGCAAAAAGAAAATAGAGTGAAAAAATGCTTCAATCTACACTCAGAGCTCATCAGTTCTCACTCTGTAGGTAGATAGCTTTTCTCATCACTAGTCGTTTGGAATTGTTGTGGCTGACTGTATTGATAACAGTAGCTAAATCTTTCACAATTGAGTATTGTTACAATGTTGCTGTTACTGTGTACAATGTCCACCTAGTTCTGCTCACTTCACTTTTCATCAGTTTATAATTAAGTTTTCCCAGGCTTTTCTGAAGCCCTCTCCTTGCTATTATTTTTTATAGCACAATAGTATTCCATCACAATCATGTGCCAAAACTTGTTCAGCCATTCCCCAATTGATGGATATCCTCTGAATTTCCAATTCTTTGCCACCACAAAAAGGATCTGCTATGTATATTTTTGTGCATGTGGGTACTTTTCCTTTGTTCTTTAATCTCTTTGGTATACAGACCTGGTAATGGCATTTCTGGGTTGAAGGGTATGCACAGTTTTCTAGTCCTTTGGAAACTGTTCCAAATTGTTCTCCAAAATGGTTGGACCAGTTCACTACTCTATCAACAATGCATTAGTATATGTATTTTTTTGGTCACGTTAGCCAATCTGTTGAGTATGACAGGGTACTTCAGAGTTGTTTTAATTTGGATTTCTCTAGTTATTAGTGACTTAGAGTATTTTTTTAAAGGCAATTGGGGTTAAGTGACTTGACCAGGGTCACACAGCTAGTAAGTGTCAAGTGTTTGGTCTGAGGCCAGATTTGAACTCAGGTACTCCTGAATTCAGGGCCAGTGCTCTATCCACTGTGCCACCTAGCTGCCCCATTTAGAGTATTTTTTAATATGAATATTGATAGCTTTGATATCTTCATCTGAAAACTGCCTCTTCATATACTTTGACCATTTATCAATGGGGGGATGGCTCTTTGGCTCAGTTCCCTATATATCTGAGAAATGAGATTTTTGTCAGATAAATTTGCTCTATCTCCAATTCCTGTGTTCCTTCTTATTTTGGCTATATTGGTTTGGTTTATATAAAAACTTTTTGATTTAATACAATCAAAATTATCCATTTGTCTTCTGTAATCCTCACTATTTCTTGTTTGGTCATGAACTCTTCTCTTATCCATAGATCTGACAGGGATTTCCCCCCCCCCCATGCTCTCCTAGTTTGCTTTTGATTTCACACTTTATATCTAAATCATGTACCCATTTTGAGCTTCTCTTGGGATACAATGTGATAGCTTCTGCCATATTGCTTTCTAGTTTTCCCAACAGTTTTTTTTTTTGGTCAAACTGTTCTTGTCACAGTAGCTTGGATTTGGGGGTTTCTCAAACACTCTTGTGTTATCAAACAGATACTGTGGTCATTTACTTCTGTATATCATGTACCTAATCTATTCCATTGATCCACCATTTTATTTCTTATCCAATTCCAGGTTCTTGGCTTCTTAAATAGAATATACTTAACCCATCATAATTCAGGGCAATCATGATGAATGTCAGTTACTATTATATTATGCTGAGGTCAGGGACAGTACCTGGGACATTACTGAAGTATGTAGTACGGGACATTGTTATGCTTGGGGATAGGTTAGTGGGAAGGGAGCCAGACTTGGATTCCGGAAGACCTAAGTTCAAATCTTGTCTCCAGTACTTAACTAGCTATGTGACCTTAGGTAAGTCTTAACCTCTACTTGCCTTAATTTCCTCATTTATTAAAAAAAAAGAGAATTATAATAGCACCTCTATCACAGGATTGTTGTATGGATCAAATGAAATATATGTATGCTTAAAGACTATATAAATCCTAGTTATTATTATTATTTTCACTTTGTTGCCTTTTAATAGGATCGACATGTTACACTTTGTCATTACTGCTTGCTGTTATCAGTGTTCCTACCATCTCTTCCTTTATAGACAAAGTAGTTAAAACCATGTCCAAAATAAGCAAATGGGTTCTGAGTGATAATAGGACTTTCCAATGAGGAAAGGACATAAACCTATTTTGGCTGCCCATGGGCCTTCTTTTGGCCCAATGACAGGTTCTTGGTGGTATTCCAGACAGTAGACGGTGCCACACAGGCAGAATCAGCATTAGAGAATTATTACTGTAGCCCACCATCCAAGCAATATTAGGCTGTTGAGTAGCATGCGGAAATACTCTTATTGTGCACATTGGTATTTTGTTGTTGTTTGTTTCAATCATGTCTGACTCTTTGTGACTCCATTTGGAGTTTTTTTTTTTGGCAGAGATGGTGGAGTAGTTTGCCATTTCCTTCTCCAGATCATTTTACAGATGAAGAAACTGAGGCAAATAGGGTTAAGTGACTTGCCCAAGATCACGCAGCTAGTAAGTATCTGAGGCCAGATTTGAACTCAAGAAGCTGAGTTTTCCTGACTCCATGCTTGTTGCTCTATCTACTGCACAGCTTAGCTGCCCTAATACAGATGCAGACATCATAATGGAATTCATTAAGTTGAGATTCTCTGAGCCCATAAAGTTAATCTGACAATGTTGGGTTGATACCAACAGGTGCTTTATGTTTTTGGGGCTGGTTTCTCTTCATTAGGAGCAATATGAGCAGGTTCACAAGGTGCTGCAGGTGGTTCTGGGTAACAGGCCTAGGTGTGGGGGTGGGACCCAAGGCAGGCAAAGGGCTCGGGCTTTCTGCCACAGCTGCTACTCTAAAAGAACTCACTGTAGCTATGGGAGTAGGATTGGATTCTTGCCATTGCTGAAGTGGCCACTGCTTTGGGTTTTATCACCATGACCATGACAGAGGTCTTCTTCTCCGTGATGTATACTTTGAGAGTAGTATTTTGGATTTTTTTAAAGATCCTGCCATGTCATATCTACAGCACCTATTTTAGACATATGAAGGATTTTTGGACACAGTGTTATTACTCATCTTATAACATTGTTGGCATTGCTCTGAAGGAAAGTTGTATTAACCATTTTGCCCACAACAAAACAGAAAACATGAAGCAAGGATCTGCATCTTCAAAAGCTTGGTGACATCTCTAATGGCTCTAATTCATTTCAGAAAAGGGAAAAGATGTTTCTAAAATAAGTTTTCTGATATTTTCATTAATAATATTACTGTCCTTTCAGATACGATTTGCTGCCACCTACCCCCTCTGTACACACACACACACACACCCCACCACCACCACCACCACCACCATCACCACCAAAGTACAAAGAAAAACAATAAAGCAAAACCAACTGAAAAGTATTGGGTATATAGTAGTGTATAATTGAGTATGGGGCAGCTATGTGGCACAGTAGATAGTACTGGGTCCAGAGTCAGAAAAACTCATCTTTCTGAGTTCAAATCTGGCCTCAGATACTTACTAGTTATGTGACCCTGGGCAAGTCACTTCACGCTGTCTGCCTCAGTTTCTTCATCTGTCAAATGAACTGGAGAAGGAAATAGCAAACTACTCCATTAGCTTGCAAAGAAAACCCCCAAAGGAGTCACAAAGAGTCATACATGACTGAAACAACTGAACCACAGTAACTGGGTTTATGATACTTGGTATGTGGATTGAAGTAGGTGGCTGGTGAGGTCCTTTTAACTCAAAATCTGTGATTCTGTGACCTATACACAATGTTCTGTACCTGGGGTTGGAGACAGCTGGTGGTACAGTGGATAGATAGAATGCTGGGCCTAGAATTAGAAAGACCTGAGTTAAAATCCAGCCTCAGGCACTGGTGAAGCTGTGTGACCCTGGGTGAATCACTTAATCTCTGTTTGCCTCAGTTTCCTCAAATGTAAAATGGGGATAATAACATCACCTGTGTACTTTACAGAGTTGTTTGAGGATCAAATGAAGTTATGTTTGTAAAAATGCTTAGCACAGTGCCTGACACATAGTAGGTGCTTAGTAAATACTTATTTCTATCCCTTTCTTCTTCTTCTGAAATGACGGCTCATCATTTGAAGCATGCCGAGTTCAGCTTCCTTTTGATAATCTTTTTGTTCCATTATTGTTGCTTTTCTTCATACATCTCCTGGTTGTCCTTTCTTCACTTTGCTTTGCTTTATACGAGGCTTCCCAAGTTTCTCTAAATTTCTCATATTCATTATTACTTACTGTACTTATTTCATACCTTTGCATGACATTCATATGTCATCGTTTGTTCAATCATTCCCTAATCAGCATCCACTGTGTTTCTAGTTCTTTGTGACCAGAAAAAGTGCTACTATGAGTATTTTGTTATGTGAAAGGTCTTTCTCTCTGCAGAGACAAGACATAGCGTCATGATTCCCTGAGCAAATGATTCTGTATTCATTATTGATAAATTCAGGCTTTCTGGCTGCCTGGAAGAATGGACTGGCTTTGTTGGGGAGCCAATGGTAGATCATTGCCCACAATGATTCACACTTTTTAATTACAAGATTGTCCCTTTGAGCATGGACATAAATATTACCAGTGAAGGGGCCATCTGGCTGGCCCTGATCCAATGAGGTTCCTGGAACCCGACCTTTTATGCTGTAGAGGCCAGGGAAAGCAAACCTTCTGTGAGTATCACCTCGAAATGACCTTCTCCCATGGTCATTTCAGCATATTTTGTTGATCTGTGTCATCATTTTAGATGACCTTCTGGGACGTTGTGGGGTTCGTTCTCTTTGCAGCCATCCCCAATGTTTCTTTATCTATCCCTTATAACAAGTTTACATTCCTGGTCTTCATGTGGTGCCTATTAGCAGAAGACAGTAAGGAATGCCAAATATCTCTCTCTATAAAATATCCCAGCCTTCAAGTATCAGGGAAAAATTAAACAAGCTAGCAGGCAATCCCCCAGCAATAACACAGTTTTAACAAATACAGGATATATTTATAGCACCTTCGCCGAACAAAGGAAACAGAGCATTTCCTCTGGGTATGATTTCTCTTAGTGTCTGTCTCAGTTAATCTGGTTACTGGCCACATTGTTGTACTGAGATGTCTGGGGTGCCACAGGGAGTATGGTATCCCCAGCTAATGCATTTTCATCTTTAGGTATTTCTTCACTTCCAAGAAAGAGGCTTAGTAGTTAATGATATGTCAATTATCTTAGAATATTGGTTTTTAATGCTAATATATTGGGGCTTTTGAACCCAGTGATTGACAAGTAATATGTCATAGTGGATAGAGAGTGTTTTTGGAATCGGGAAGAACTGGGTTGGATCCCTACTTTTAATATTTAGTAGCGGTGTGCTCATGGATAAATCACTCGACCTCTCTGAGACTTAAGCTTCTCTCTAAGAGGGTCATCAATGCCAGTGAATCATTTGCCTATAGCACCTTCCAGATCTATAATTCAAAGCTTTATAACATGAAATATTTAATCACTGTAATTACTGTAGAGAATAGCTATGTACTTTCACAAGTGATCAATTGGACTAAAGCAATATATAACATTCTTTAAGGGAAAAACAAATCATCATTAACTAGGAAAATTTCAGAGATCTCATGGTGGGATATCAGACATTATAGTTATATAGGGGTAGATGAACTGAAATACTGACTGGTTTCCAAGAATCCATATACTTTTACGCTAATATGCCAAAAATTGAATCAGACAGAACTGTGCATTCTAGGGAGACTCATTCTGTGTCTTTTGTTGTATTTGGGGGTGTCATCCACTCAAATCACCTTTTATCTTTGTCTCCTCTGTGTCTCCCTCCATTTTTCTTTTAAGGACTGGCATCAATTTCCTCTCATTGTCATGGAATCAGAAAATTTCAAAGTTGGAAGGGACCTTAGGAACCAGTGCTTCCAATCTAGACCTGACTTAGAAACATCTCTATGATATATCCAACAATTGGCCAGCCAGCTCTGTTTGATGATCTGCAAAGGAGGAGAAGCCATTACCTCCTGAGGCTCATAGTAATAATTCATGAGCCTCAGTATGCCTCTCTTCCACTTTTCCCCATTGCCCTTAGTTCTGAGGCCCAGTGCCAGTGCAGTCGGAAAGTCTTTGAGCATTTTTGGCTACCATGCCATACTTTGACATATTTCCTATTCCACGTTAAAGGTCTTCAAATACATGAAGACAGCCATCATGCTTTCCCCAAATCTTTTCTTCTCCACTCGAATGCTCCTCTGGTGCTTCAACTTCTCCTGCTATGCCAGGATCTTGAGGACATTTTCCATCCTGATCGTCCTTTCCTGGATGCATCAAAGTCCTTCAATACATGCTGCCCCAAACTGATCACAATATTCCAAATGGGGGATGACCAGGACAGAGCATATCAGAGCTATCTTTGGGTCATAGGACTAGATTTCAGCGATCACCTAGGCCAATTCAGTCTCTTAATTTTTCAGATGATGAATGAGGCCCAGGGTGACTTGTCTGATGTCACTCAAATGCTAAGTATCAGATTCATGACTTGACCCTAGGTCCTCTGCCTCCAAATAAAATAACACAATCACTGCATTGTATTGTCTTGTCTTCAGTATTATACTTCTTGCAATGCAGCCCAAGGTAATATTAATGTTGTTGGTTGCCACATCACACTCTTGGTTCATACTGAAATAGCAGAACACTAGATGCCACCATAACCTTTTACAGATGAATTTTTGTCTAGTCATACCTCTCCCATCTTGTGTCTGTAAGGTTGAATTTTTACTTTGAAATTCTTACCTTCATCCTTGAATCATCTCCAGAAGATACCCCTTTCCAATGGTCATTAATTCTCCAAATTCCTAAGAATAGGAATAGCAATGTAACTTTTGATTTTGGCACTGCCTCTTCCTTCAAGGGCAGAATGACCAGGATGATCCATTAGTGTGTGTGTGCGGGGGGGGGGGTGTCATCACCCTCAAGGGTGCTACCTCCCAAATCTGTGACTCTGGAATTCCTTTATCCAATTATATTCTCCTGACCTTCCATCTGTCCCTCTTCTTCCCTTCTCCTAAACCTACTTTCTGTCTTCACCCCGACCTCCAGTCACTCCACTTGCCCAGGGTCACATACCTAATAAGTATCTGAGGTCAGATTTGAACTCAAGAAGATGAGTTTTCCTGACTCCATGCTTGTTGCTCTATCTACTGCACAACTTAGCTGCCCCATAATACAGATGCAGACATCATAATGGAATTCATTAAATTGAGATTCTCTGAGCCCATAAAGTTAATCTGACAATGTTGGGTTGATACCAACTGGTGCTTTATGTTTTGGGGGACTGGTTTCTCCTTATTAGGAGCAATATGAGCAGGTTCACAAGGTACTGCAGGTGGTGCTGGGTAACAGGCCTAGGTGTGGGGGTGGGACCCAAGGCAGGGAAAGAAGTTGAGCTTTCTGCCACAGCTGCTGCCCTAAAAGAACTCACTGTAGCTATGGGAGTAGGATTGGATTCTTGCCATTGCTGAAGTGGCCACTGCTTTGGGTTTTATCACCATGACCGTGACAGAGGTCTGCTCATCTGCTCTGTATACTTTGAGAGTAGTATTTTGGATTTTTTTCACAACCTGCTTTCAGGCTACATTGACAGACTGACCTCACACTGCTCCCCTCATGCATTCTATGCTCCATCTAAATTACCTTGCTGACTATTCCCTAGACATGTCATTCTATCTCTACCATTCTCTTTTGTCCAGGACATTCTTCATTATCGGTGTTCCCCTTCCTCACCTTTTCTTCTTAAAATACTAAGCTCCCTTCAAAACTCAGCTCAAGCATCTCCTTCCAGAGGCCTGCCTTGATTTCCCCACTTTTTCAAGTCTTGCCCCACAAAAGCATATTGTATTTATTTTGTCTACATTCTGTTTTTCCTTTACTGCAGATTTGTTGTATCTTCTCAGTGGCACATAATCACCTGGAAAGAAGGGACCATCTCTTTTTTATATTTGTGTCCTCAGTGCCTAGCAGCATGCTTGACACAAAGTAGGTTCTGATAGGAGAGTCTCTGAGGCTTAATACACTACTGCTATTGAAGTGTACCCTGCACTTACCTATGGACTCGCTTCTCTGTTGTAAGTCTAATTCACACTATTTTCCTCATGGGGCCTTACTATGTCTTACAGTATAGGTAGGTGAAGGGATTTTGCCCTACAAAGATAGGAAGTAACAGAGTCAGAATGCAAACAAGGTCCAGACCTAGAATTCTTTTGATTTCACTTTGTTACTCAACTTTGAATCTAATGGGGGATTTCCCATTTTTTTTCTTTAATCTCATTCCCAAATGATTATTATCCAGTCCCTCCTTGAATGTGGGCTCTCTGATTCCTGACCCAGCGTTCAATCCAATATTCTCTACCATTTGTTTTGCCTTCAGGCAAAGGCATTTCTGCATATGTGGTATTGAAGTCACCTAGGATTATCAAGCAATGTAGGGCAAGCCAAGGCAGGAGCCATAATAGGGGATAATATTCCAGAGTGTTAGAAAGAAAAACTGTTACTTCTGCACTCTGCAACAAAGTCTGTTAGTATTATGATGGGAGTCATTCTTCTTTCCCCTTTTTCTTCCCCCCCTTGGTGTATACTCAGAGTTGCCTTTGTTTTGCTTGGGAGGAAAAAAAAAAGACTAAAAGTAATCAACTAAAGGAAGGAGAAAAGCTCTAAGGGAAAACAAAATCAAGCCAAAAGAGGGAAACTATGTGATTAACTGGCAACATCACCAGTGTAGTGCAGAGCATGGATGTTAGTTTAAATAAGATATGATATGTAGACATAGAGATTGAATGAATCTCATAAGTCCAGCATCCCGATTTACCAATAAGAAAACTTAAGTTTAGGGAAAGTAAGTGACTTTTCCCAGGTTACAAAAGGAATGAATATCACAAGTGGGATTTGAATCCAAGCCTTCTGACTACAGCAGGCCTCTTTCCACTGTATCATGTTCCCTTTCCAAGAGTGAATATGTTCATTGGATTAATTGAAAGAGGAACCAGCTATTAATGGATCGAGAGACCACATTATTACATTTTCAGTGTGATTTGCATCTTGAAATCGGCCAGCTATATGAATCAGGACTTGAATCACTGTTTTGTTGATTGTCTAGACTTAAAAAAGCAATGGATAAAATGCTAGTAATACAGATTAAATTTTAAATTGTGCAAGTCCTATGGAGAGCTTTCAGCATAACTATTCAGCATAACTCTGAGCATGATCCACCTGGGTTATCTCTGGGCTCCTGAAAAGGATGGAAGACTAGAAGCTGAAAGGATAAGTAAGACAGGAAGAATAAAGTTGTTTATTCAGTCTCTTCAGTTATTAAAGCGCAGAAAATTGGCCAGAAATGGTAGCCAAGGGTCGATGTGGGGGCAGTATTCATTAATATTTGTAACCAAGCTTTCAGCCACACGACATCCCATCAATTTACTTAGATCTATGTCTTTATTTATGCATTCCCCCAACTATCAAAAGGCCTTAGAGAGATGATAGTATAAACACTGTAAATATTCTTGACTGCTCAGAATTTTAAGAATGTTCTCCCCTCAGAGAATCCCCTGCTAGACCATGGAATCAACTCATTTATGGACAGAAAAGCTTTGTGTTCATGAGTTAAAACAAAAATAAAATAGCCTTAAAACACCCTGCAGCCTCAGCACCAGCCAGTGTCTTCATCTCATTGTGAGATGGATCACTTCTTTTATTCCATTGGAAAACCAACAGGGGCAACATTCATAGATGCATACACTGTGCATATGGCCGACTCCTGGGGAGATAGAGAGATTTGATCTTTCCATTTTAGAAACTGGAAAAAAAAAGTACACTTCCAGGTCACATTAGGCAAATTTGGCTCTTTCTTTGTCTATCCTGCTCTAGGACTAAATGTTCTCTTTGTGATTCAGTAAATTATATAGAATAGATATATTTCTAAACAGTACTTCCGATAACGCTGCTTTGGGAAGGGATTTAAATCCTTAAAGACCTCGGAAGCTGTATTTTTTCTCGAGTTGGAAAGAGAAGAACCCAAGTCAAAATGAGGACTGATGAGGGGAGATTTTCCCCTGCAGTGGGAGTTTGTAAGTCCTCATGAGAGAGAAGAAGGGAGACACAAAGAGGAGAGAGATGGTGGGGCTTCCCTTGGACACTGAGCAGTATTCCAACCATGGCAGCCACATAGGTGATTCTCCTCCTCAGACCCTCAACTCTGAGGAGACTGTAGGGGCAAAAGCCAAAATGACAAGCTCTGAGGTAGAAGGTTGTTTTAGCAATGGTGTTTGCTCAAGTGACTGGAGAACTGAAGGAGGAAAGAAAGAAAACCCAATTATAGAGATTTTATCTTCTTCATCTGCAATGTTCTCAGAGTCTTAGGTCTGAGGAGTGGAATGGATGACATTACTAATGTTGCCGTGCCATGCTCTGGCTTCCTGTCTCATTGAAGACCCACATTCTCTCTATTACTGTTTCTGTTTCTGTCTCTTTCTCCATATCTTTCTCTCTCTCCATTTCTGCCTCTCCCCCAATCTCCCTCTCTGTGTGTCTCTGTTTCTATCTCTGTTTCTGTCTCACTGTCCCCATCTCTCTTTCTTTCTCTATCTCAGTCTCTTTCACTATGCCTTTTCTCCTTTCTCTTTGCCTCCATATCTCTGTCTCTATCTTTATCTCTCTGTCACCATCTCTCTCTTGTCTCTCTGTCTCTGTCTCCCTCTGTAACTCGGTCTCTCTGTGTCTTTCTCTCTCTCTCTCTCTGACTCTCTGTTCTGTCTCTGCCTCTGTCTTTCTATTGCTGTCTCTGTCTCTGTCTCATTCTCTGTCTTTCTTTCCTTAAAACTCCTGCCATAAGAGAAAAAAATCTGTCCTCCAATCTTGATCTCAGACTTACTTCCTCTCTTTCTGAACTGGGAAAGAAACATCATTCCCAGTTTCTGGAGTGACTTAGGCCCCTTCCCAAGGTGGCCCTTGCCAGAAAGACAGTGAGTTGCCTCCTAAAAGCTTGACAATTTTTAAATTCCTTGCCTTTATCTCCATGCTGGCTGCCAAAGAGTCATCATCAAAATTCTGGACCACTCTGGTGGAGTTTTCATTATGCCACAGAAGTGTATCACAACCTCTTAGGGTTGTCAAGGGCCTAACAGGCATTTTTGAAGAACCTACTAAGTGCCATGTCATATGTCTAGTTTTTGGGGATACAAGATCACAGTTAAAAAATGGATCTGGTCCTAAAGAAAATTCCATTCTACTATATTTGGAGGAGTACATACAGACAAAATTTTGGATGTTTGAAATATTGAAATATTGGTCAGAATATCAGCCTTACTCTTATTTTAGGGTCATGTCCTCCCTTGATGATAGCCTAGATGGTGGCTTCCACTAGAGTTGCCGTATCACTGGAGACATTCTAAATGCTTGCCAGTTAGAAGGATCACTTGGCCATCAACCAGTTATTGAGAAGTAAATTTAAAACCACCTAAAGGCAACAATTAGATGTCTCCTACACCTGGCCCAAGACTTTTTCCACATGATGCCAATTTGCAAAGCTCTGCCTTCCTTCTTGTACCTTACTGTCCTTCCCCCTTTTCATTTTTTACTTCTTAGGAGCCTGAAAAAAACTTAAATTTAGAAAAATTTAGGCCTACATAATGAAAAGTATCTGAAAGTTGAAAACTTTCATACTGAAAGTAAACATGAGGTGCCTAAGTCATGAAGCCTCCCAAGTTTCTGCCTCACTGGCAATTTTTTTTTGATGGAGTCAGGGTGGGGTTGAACTAAGACTTGATGGTGAGTGGGTTTGATTTTTGAAACCTCAGAATCCAAGTAGGTTTGGCATTTTCTCCTTCCTGGCATCTACCCATGTCATTAAATCACAAACTCAACAACTATTTTTGGTATGAAAATTTTTGAGATGCCCACAAGTAGTATTTACACATGGTATAGTTATGTCAGCATGGCCTTAAGGAACATTTGGATGAAATTTTATCCAAGCACAACTGTTGTATGTGGGCATTAGGAGGTATGGCATGCTCCTTTGTGTGTGTCTCTCTCAAAAATTGAATAGATCCCAAGGGAGCTTCTTAAAGACAATGCCCAGCAATTGCAATGCTGTCTTATAAATAACATTTAAAAATGTTTATTGTATAAAAATTCTCCAAATTATGTTTCCAAAGGTTATTTATAAATCCTTACGTATGTCTAACTTAGGAATCAGCAAACTATAGTCCAAGGACTAAAATCAGTTTTAGTTCTCCAGGCCATAAGAACATGTGAAGAGTGATTATATACATGATATTTGAGGATGGGACAACCAGAGAGATCTGGAAAGACTTAGATGTTGAGGAGATCAGAAGATCACAAGACTTAGGACTAGGAAGAATCTCAGAGATCACCTAGGGGAATCCTCTCATTTTACAGGAGGAGGCACCATTTTACAGGAGGAGGCACTGACGGCCAGAGAGGCCAGGGAACTTGCCCAAGGACATAGCACTAGGCAGGGAAAGAGTCAAGATTCAAACCAAGTTCCCTAAGGCTAATTCCCTAACTCTTCTCATTATGCTATGTTGCCACTTCTGACTCTTTAAGAAAGCTGGGGGATTGAAGAAGATGAGCTCTGCTTGGTCTTGAGGGTGTCAGAAAGGAGGCAGGGATTCTGAGGTGGGTAAAGAATAGAGGGAATGAGAGAGGATCTGAGGGAATGTGAGAGAATCTAAGGGACTGGGGCAGGGGAGGGGACCATGCCCTTGGTCACCACAGGAACACTCCAGAAAAAATGAAATGGGAAGGAGTGGATCCACCCATATAGGGGTCAGGGCCAGGGAGAGGGAGTATTTATAAATCCTTGTATATACCTAACTTAGGGATCAGCAAATTGGAGCCCAAGGACTAAAATCATTTTTAGTTCTCAAACAAATACTTCCAATCCCAATTATACAGTACCTGGCACATGGTATATGCATAAGGGATATTTCCTGAATTGAGTTAATTGTAAAGAAGTGGAGATAGCATGAGAATATTGGACATCTGAGAGGTTTTCATAGAGATATCAGTGACATGGGAATAGGACCAGAAATGAAAGTCTGTGGAAGCTGGTAGTAAGTTCAGGATCTCCTCAGCTCTGCTGTGCTTGGCCCTCAGCATCATTATGTATAAATAGCTTTAAAAAAAAATAAACTCGGCTCTTCCCATTCTATTGTCCTTTAAAATTTATTTTTCTTGGAAAAATATCAATACAACAGGATAATGGATGGTATTGGTAGGTGAAGTGGCTGACATAAAAATAATTAGATTTTTCCCAAATAGTAACTGATAATTTTCTATGGGGCTGGCATTTCCTAAAACCAAGTAAAAGAATTGAAACCAAGATCATTCAGTTTTATTCATCAAGCATTCATTACATACTTCCTATATATAAAGTACTGTGTGAAGGGATACAAAGGCAAGAAAAAAATGAAAAACAGTCTCTGTTCTTAAGGAGCTGATGTTATTATATTGCAGGGGTGGACAACCTGTGGCCTTAAAGTCTTCTAGCTCCTTAAGTGGCCTTTTGACTAAATGTAAATTTTACTGAAGAAATCGTTAGGTCCTTTTGACTGAATCAAAATTTTACAGAACAAATCCTTTTTTTTTTTTGTGACCAAAAGGCCACACTTAAGGACCTAAGGATTTCTTCTGTAAAATTTGAATAAGTGAGGAGGGGGCCACATTTTAGGCATGGGATACAGCCTCTGAAAAGCAAGAGGTGAGAGATGTAATGTAGAATTTAGGGAGTCACATTGAATCATTTTTACCTTTTAGGCTATTGGGAAGAATTGTTTTGATTATTATTGTTTATTTAACTTGGGGAGGGAAGAGAAATGTCCCAGCCAGTTGACAGTATAGAGGAAATTAGAAAGGAAATTTCTAAACTGGAATTTGGACAGAGTGACCTCACTCCATTTCCTTACCTTGGCTGATTGTCCCTGGAGATTTTCAGTTATGAAAATACAAACACTTTGTTGTTTGACTCTTCTGAAAGTAGCTTCATGGCTCTTCTTTGAGGGCATTGTTTCTTTCCATTTTGGGCCTGTATTTAGATTCTAAATAGTATTCTAGAGGATTGAGCTCACTGGTAGATTTTATTTATTCCCCCAAATTAAGGAATTTTTTTTAGCTTGCATTAAGCATTATATAAAACGTTAGGGCCAGATAAATATTTTTTTTCCCTTGATTGCCCAGAAGAGGGACATATCTTGCCTAGCAAAGATTTGCTAGTCATGGCTATTTTGTTTGTGACATAGCAAAAACAGTTGTCTCTTTGATTTCCATGTTAGCGCCATTAAAGTCTTTTTTTAATCCATTTAATTCTATTCAACAAATAATTACTAAGCATGGCAAAGGCACTGTGCCAAGTGCACAATGAGAGACAACACACACGTGGGTCAGACAACATTCACGGGGAAGCCTTGAAGTGATCTTCCACACTTCTGTTCCCTTCCCATCAAGAGGAGATCAGGTACCGAGTCTTGTAAGTTCCTTCTCCACAACATCTCTCTCCTTTTCTATCCACTCACGCGGCCAATGTTTTCATTTTTTTCCAGGAATATCGCCATATCCTCTTAAATGTTTTCCCAGCTTCTGGTCTGTCTTTTATGCAATTTGTCCTCCATCCAGCCGCCAAAGCAATTGGGCTATAGAACATGTCTGGACATAACAGCAGGATAAAAGTGAAAGCTGCTCAGCCTGGAGTTAGAGGTCTTCTATATTTTGACTCCAATGGTAGCTAAGCGGCACAGGAATAGAAGGCTGGGCCTGGAGTCAGGAAGACTTGAATTCAAATGTGGCCTCAGATACATAATAGTTGTGTGACCTTGGACAAGTCCCTTAACATCTCTTTGCCTCAGTTTCCTCAATTGTAAGATGGGATCCATAACATTTATTTTGCAGGATTGTTGTGGAATATCTTACAAATGAATGTGTGAAAAGTACTTGGCGCAGTGCCTGGCACATAGAAGGCAGTAGAGAAGTTCTTATTTCCAGCACTTAGCACGGGTCTGGTACACAGCAGGCCCTAGATAACTTATTTTTAACACTTAGTGTAGTGCTTGACACTTAATAATGGTTGTTGACTGATTGAACAAGCTGGGAAATATTCTCTTTTTACTCATAAGAAAGCGGGCTGAGTTAAACAATTTGCTCAGAGTAACCCAGCTGGATTGATGCAGGATTCAAATTCAGGTCTTCTTCACTCCAAGTCCAAACTTCTATCCACTGGACTACTGAGTTTTGCTCCTTCTTACTTGTTTGCCTGTGGTTAAGTCACTCGTCATCTCTATGCCTCAGTGTCTTTATCTGTGAAATGGAGGAATGGGTGGGTTAGAAGACCTTGATGGCTCCTGCCAGCTATAAAGCTATTACTGATGGTCTAGAGCAGGAGTCCTTAACCTTTGCTGTTAAGGATCCCCTTGGCAGTCTGATCTGGAGGGCTCCCCTCTCACGATTATATTTTTGAATGCATAAAATAAAATACATAGGACGGCAAAGGAAACCAATTACATTGAAATGTAATTATTGAAATATTCTCAGTAGCTGTGTGACCCTGGGCAAGTCACTTAACCCCAATTGCCTAGAAAAAACCCCCTAAAACAAAAAAACCAAATAAAATATTCTCAGACTTCAGATTGAGAACATCTGATCCAGAAATTCCACCAGCCGACTAAAACACTGACCCTCCCCAGGGCTCACGCATTCCTCTGAATGGATCTGGTAACATGAATTCCGCAGCCACAGAATTAGGTCTCCAACTATCCAGACTTCCTTGAAGCATCTTTAAAGGGGAAGATATGATGTGCGTTTGTTTTATAAAAGTTCATTTAATAAAGTAGTTGATGTTAAAACACTTCTCATTTTACTGTACTGTTTTCGAAAGCAAATCAGGAAAATATTGTATCTATGTCAGATCTAGTCACCTTCTATTACAAAGCGTCTTCCATCTCTTCTAGTAGCAGGAAGCTCTTGGCTGACATTCCTCTCTGTAGGGCCCCCTGAAGTCACCAGAGCTTTTCCTGTTCATTCTTCCCTGGAGAGCAAACCCCTTTGAAGGCTGGCCTGAGCCCTCTGCTCAGTTTATTCAGCCTGATGACTCATCCTGCTCATGTTATATTTCTCTGCCTGCCTTCTTTTTGTCTTCTCAGGGGGTTGAGGAGCTATCTTCTGGTTGATCCAAGCATTGTCACCAGAGATCCACATGTTAGGTGCCCTTTCCCAGTTTAGGGGCAGAGACAACTCTTCTCATCCTCCTCCCTAAATGTTGTGGTCCTTTGGTATTTCCTGTTTTCAATACCCCACACTTTCAGAGACCATTTAGAGAAGGAGAAACAGATGTTGATGTTAATATTGGGTTTGCAAAGTAAAATAATCCAAGAATGTCCTTTCTGAGGTTTGGAGAGGGGAAAGTAGCATATGTCTTACTAACCTGATTTCTGGGCAGCTTGGTCATGTGAGAGATAGAATCAGGAAGACTCATCTTCCTGAGTTCAAATCTGGCCTCAGATACTTACTTGCTGCGTGACCCGGGAAAGTCACTTAACACTGTTGGCCTTGGTTTCTTCATCTGTAAAATGAGCTGGAGAAGAGAAGTCAAACCATTCCAGTATCTTTGCCAAGAAAACCCCAAATGGGGTCACAAAGAGTCAGACACAGCTGAATAACAGCTATCACCTGATTTCTAAGAACTTCTGTGATTTAGGTTTTTCTTTTTAAATAAAACTTGTCACATGGAACAGGGATTGGGTTTTTTGTACTTGGCTCTAGAGGAGAGAAGAAATATTGGGGAAAGGTGGAGATGGAGACTGGGGGGGAAGGGTAGCTGCCACAGGACCAATTACGGAAAATCATGACTGATAATTTTAGCATGAGGGAAACTGAGTTCAACAGGGAAGGGAAGGTAGATGATTCCAGGGCACTTCAAGGTCACATTGACAACTGTGGCAGGGGATGGAAGAACAAGGAAGATTAGCTGGTGGAGGAGCTCATCTGGGGAGCATCTGTGGAAGGGGAAAAAATGTCATCGGTAGCTTCCTGTTTCATTCTTGTTAACTAGGTGCTAAGTTCACTTGTTCTACGTTGAAGAAGGAGCAGGAAGGTTGTCCTTGTATCTAAATTTTATCAAACTGGAAAGCTGCCAACGTTACCAAACTACATCACCCTAGTCATAGCTCTGAATTTTAGATTTAAAGGGAAAAATATTAAAATTAAATTGATTAAAATATGTAAAAAAAACCCCTATGAAGTAGAAAGATGCCTGTCTAGGTATATCCCTGAGGTTGGATGTGATAGCAAATGGCTATAATGAAGAATGTATACCAGTTAAGACACACCTTGGATCACAGAAGAAAAAAAATACAAGAAACTAACCAGAAGTAAAATCCATGGCCTCAAATGTCTATACTGTATTCAAATGCCTAAGGAGGGATTAGAGATAATTTGAGAAGAGAGATTGAGACTTGGGGCAATGAAATCCTTTACTATGGATTGGACTCTACATAGTTTGAAAGAGTAAAGTTGGATTAAAATATTAAAATATTTTATTTTTTAAAATTAAACAATACAGATGACAGGTTAAATAATAAATTTTGTTTTTTAAATTTTATTAAATATTTATTTTCTAAAAGTAAAACCAGTTTAAGCTTTATTGGGGGTAAGGATGGGTTGAATTCTGGGTAGCATTGTATCACGTGAGGAAATCCAGAGGGAGAAAGCATGACAGAGAACATTTGAGTGAAGGAGGTTGAAACAGAGGTGATTCTGTCATATGACCACATTACAGACCACTGAGACAGACAGATGAAGAGTCTGGGAAATAGGTCCAAAATCTTAGATGGAGGTATGATAAAGTAGTGAAGGTGGACTTCAATTAATCCTACATCTGCTGGAACTCTTTTTGCCAAAAGCAGAGCAGATAATACCTTCTTGAAATGCTATAGGGATTTTTTCATCCTTCCAAAGGCAGGAGAATATACGAACGGAATATCAATTCTAGATCTAATTCACACTAATGGAGAGGATTGTGTTTGCTGGAGTGGAAATAATAGAAAGCCTGGGGGAGGGAGGGGAAAGTGACCACTTTCTCCAGGAAGTTAAGATGGAAAAGAAGAGTACTTAAGCTACCATTTGCCATGTACCTTAGATTCTCAGAAAACATATTTCAAAGTGTTCAGAGTAAATATATATTAGTACCACGGGTAAAAATTCTATGGAGGAAGTCATCCTAAAGGGAAAAGATATATTAGGCATGAAATTCTGAAAACACAAAGTGAAATAATTAGAGAGAGGAGGAAAATTGGGATTTGTCGGAAGAAATTGATGTGGATGTCCTGGGAACTTACCAACCAACTTTGATTTTTAAAAAGAAATATAAAGAAGATGAAAGTGAGACTAGGTAAAACAGCTCAGAATGAGTTGAGACTGGGGAAGAAAGCTATGGAGAGCAAAAAGGGATTTTTAGTTATACTGGGAGAAAAAGAAGAATCAAAGAAGAGATAGGACCTTGGCTTATGACCTTGGCTTTGTGGATGGGATGATAATAACAGACAACAGAGGGAATGGAGAAACATTCAGTTCTTAATTTTGCTTCTGTTTACTCTGCCAAGGAAAATGACTTTTGCAATGGAAATGAGAGAATGAAAATTACTAGCAGGGAACTGAAGCCGAAGAGAGAGCTCTTAGTCGCCCTAGGTGAATTCAAGTCGCCCAGATGAACTGAGATTCCGAAAGAATGGAATAATGTGACTGTTGAGTCACTGCCAATGATATTTAAAAGATCACGAACAAAGCACAAGCACCATGAAATTAAAGAAGGGCAAATACCCAATTTTTTAAAAAGTAAAAAAAAAAAGGATGGGGAGAAGGTAATAGATTCTGTAAAGGTCAGTGAGCTTGGCAGATTCTTTGGGAAATTTTCAAATGGATTATTAAAGAGATGGATTATTAAATGGAGTATTAAAGTGATGAACACCTAGAAAATCAAGCAGGCAGAACCCAGAGAATTTCTCCATTGTTTTCAGTATTTTCTTTTGTCTGTTGATGTTTTAAACATCTGCTCTTGGTTTGAAATCTTGTTTGCGACCAATCTCCTCTGGTTCTCTTGGACAGGTTGGATAACTCTGATTTGGACCAGTCCTCTGTGTGGTCTGGATGGTGCCACTACTGCTGCTGTCAATCTAGAGGACAGAGCTGGTATCCAGCCTCATTCTGTGCCTCAATTCTTGGCATCTGTCAGTCTCCTGTCTTTCCTCCTTTTTCACAATCTTTAATTGGGAGTCAGTCCTGTCTCAGCTATGTCCCTAACAGGCCTCAGTTAGATGTTGGAGATGATGGTGGTCTCAGCCCTCCTGTGGCACTGGTGCCCTCTTGTTAAGGTGGCCTTACTTCCAGTGCTCCAAGGAGGGCCCTACTGGGCCCTGTCTCGCTGTGCATTGAGTTTTCTTGATTGGTTTCGCCCCCAGCTTGTGTACTGATAGTCCAGAGATGTCTTCAGACACTATATTTTTCTTCCTTTTTTAAAAAAGTAATAATATTTTATTTTTCCCCCCTCAATTACATGTAAAAGCCAAGGTATAACTTTATTTGTCCTTTAGCTGTAAGACTGTGGACAAATTCTTCAAGAAGCATGCTCTTAAAGAAATCTTCCAAGTAGCTGTCATAGAAATCTGGAACTCAGGAACATTCAAATTCAGGGTGGACCATGAGGGAGCCCCAAGGCTAGGAATATCAAACATTTCTCAGAATCACTAACCATGACCTATGATCAAAAAAGGAAATAAAAGGCAGATGGTGGCCAATAAATGATTGAGAGCCAATGTCAGGTTGCCACATGCTTCTGTGATAAGCTATTATTGATGCAAGGGATGGGGATGGAGGGTGCTAGGAAAGCAATTCTCTTTCCCCTCCCCTCCTCTTCCCCTTCCTGGAAGTTCAAGAGGAGACAGTCCTGGAATAGAATCTCTAAAGAGATGAAATGAGTGGACCTACTTGACCTCAGATTTTCTACAGGTCAGAGAGAGAAAGGTCAATCCCAGAATTCTTCCTTCTTAACCTCAGTCTACCAGTTATCAGAAGAAGGGGGTGGGGCAATCAGAGGAGCAAACCATGTCCACATCCCTCAGTCCATGCCCAGCTCTATGGGAAGTATACTAGTCTAAAACAGGTCCACATCCTGTAAATGGATCAAATGGATGGACGGACTCACAAAATCAAACCATGCCTTTCAGAGAGCTCTCTACATAAGAGACACTTGATATGTGTTTGTTGATTTCATTTGGTAGTTTAATGTCTTTATTATATTTTTAAAAAAACACAAAAAGTCCCCACATTTTAAGAGTTGTAAGAATAGGATGGAGCTATCTTAAAGATCTATGATTTCTTGGGTAGAAGGAGCTCTGTGGTGAAGAATCCTCTCTTCTGGTGTGGGTCAGGACCTTTGCCGCAATTGATAATCTTAGAGACTATCCAAATACAGTCCAGAGCACTGAGAGGTCCTTGCTCAGAATCACACAGTCAACATGGATCAGAGGTGAGACTTGAACCCGAGGCTTTCTGTCTTTGAGGCCAGCCCACTGTCCACTATGTCACACTACCTCTAGGCAGCTACATGGATACCACCTTGACATGTGATTGATGCTTGTAAAATTGTATTTATGGTGAAATGGAATGGAATTCTTGCATGAGCAGCAATGATCTGGGTAAAAGGGTTTGGGGATTCAGGGGAGAATATTTTCATGTACTAAAGTGCATTGAAATAGATCTTTCTGTTGGATTAGGGAAATATTTGAAGTTGAAATTTTTAAGTGGAGAAAATGCCATGCCTTCCAGAGGGTTTCATTCTATTTACATAGCTCCAAAACTGACACTTAACTCATGTTTATGAGAATAGAATACACTGGAAAAGACTATTGATCTTCTGTTTGAAGCTTCTGAATTCAGCAGCTTAGAAATGTTTTAGGCTTAACAGCACAAGAAGTACCTTACTGAATTCCAACCTGAGGATTAGTCAAGCCTGAGTTTCCTGTAAGAGCTCAATTATGAACCCCTTGATCTCACTGTCCCCTCATACCCTGATCTTGGATGTCCCACATCATTTTCTCCAAGTTTCACAGGCACTGACTTTCTATTTACACTGAAGTGAGTCCCTGTGATCTCATTGTATTGAAATATGCTTCTTATAGGACAGGGGTGGGGAGCCTGCGGCTTCCAGGCCACCTGTGCCCCTTTGAGTCCTCAAGTGTGGCTTTGACCTGTCGAAGGGCTGCACTTGATAACCTAGAGGGCCCACCCCTGTGACCCAGGACTTTGTCCGTTATCACCCTGAACTGGTTGAACACGTGTGTTTAGCAGTAATGCAAGAATTGCAAATTGATTCAGAAGTATCTCTGTTTCATTTCATGCATGCCTTTTAAATTGATGTAGGAAAGCTTTATCTCCCATCTTGAAGGCAGGGTTACTCTCTCAATTACTTATATATGGTCTGAGACAAGGCCTACCATACATCATGAATCATTTTTAAAATGTTTATTCCATTATTCTAAATAGTGTCAATCAAAATTCGAATATGAAAATATTGCATATAAAATCATAAAGTCTATATTTGTAATTTGTTTGAAAATCTCTTAATTTAAATGAGGGGTCTTCCATCTATATAAACATCTTGTAAGATTATTTTGAAACAAAAGCTGTAACTGGGTTCAATGGTCCTCTGTTTAGTATTAAAGGGTGGTGATAGCTTCTGGGGGCAGCTAGGTGTCAGTGCAGGTGGATAGAGTTCCAGGCCTGCAGTCATGAAGACTCATCTTCCCTGAGTTCAAATCCAGCCTCAGACACTTACATTGTGTGACCTTGGGCAAGTCATTTAACCCTGTTTGCTTTGGTTTCCTCATCTGTAAAATGGGCTGGAGAAGGAAGTGGCAAACCACTGCAGTGTCTCTGCCAAGAAAGCCCCAAATGGGGTCACGGAGGGTTGGACGCAACCAAAATGACTAAACAACAACACACTGTATATAGGTGGAGAAGGAGGGCATACAGCAATGACGGCACGGCACGACAGCAAGAACGAAAAGCTGGGGGTTGGGCTTGTGATGTCACTGAAGTCCACATCGAAATCCTGAGTAAGGAAACTTTCTCTACCAATGCAACCCGGCGACTTTCTGCACCTTTGGAGTTTAGGGCGCTGCCTAGAGCAGCCTGCAGCCCTCAAAACTAGTGTGGTCTCACTCAGATTAAAGGGAAATAGAGTAACACTTAACAAACTAAATAAAAATTCAATACAACATAGACGATGTTAAGTTGTGGTTTACTGGGTCAATAGATTGTTTCCTTTGGAGCTTGACACCATCGCTCTAGAGTTTTCAGAGTTTAAGTGACTCACCCAGTGCTACAGACCTCAGTAGGTGAGTGGCACTTGAATCTAGGTTTTCTTGGATTCCATACCGGTTCTCCAAGCCAATCAGTCAGTAAACATTTAAGAGCTTACCATGTGTTGAGCACTATGCTAAACACTTTGGATACAAAAAAAGGAAAGACAGTCTGTTTTCTCAAGGAGCTCACCATCTAATGGGAAGACAACAGACAAACAACCCTGCAAAATAAGCTATGAGAGAGAAGCAAGAGTCGAGGACAGCACCGAGGTTGAAAAGTGCAAAGCATGGCGACTTAGATTGAATGAAGATGCTCACCATTGTAATGGGAGATATCTAAGAAATCGGCCTTCTCCGAGAGAAAAAAGTTCTTTATAGATGATGAGGTTCTTTTATTTTTGTGCTTATGTGCACAGTTGATTTTGTTGTTTGTTTTTGGGGGTGTGTGTGTGTGTGTGTGTGTGTGTGTTTGTGTTTTCAGTGCTTATCACGGTGTCTGCTGTATAATAGGCACTCAACAAATGTTGAGTCAACTTGATTCAACATCTCAATGCTCTGGCAATTCCCTAAGTCCCCTCTCATTTCTTTTTTTAACTGTCTTAGACTTATAAATGACAGAGAAGGTGCCAGCCTGCATTGGTAGAAAGAGTTTCGTCAGATGTTCTCCATGCCAATGAAAGTACAGGTCCTATGTCTGTCCCTCTTCCTTTCCCTCTATGTAAGATGTTGTATTAGGCACTGGGAATACAAAATGAATGAGAATAATGACCCTGTGGTCAAAGAACTTTATCTATATCTATATCTATATCTATATCTATATCTATATCTATATCTATATCTATATCTATATCTATATCTATATCTATATCTATATCTATATCTATATCTATATCTATATCTATATCTATCTATATATATGTATAGATAGATAGATAGATAGATAGATAGATAGATAGATAGATAGATAGATAGATAGGTATACACACACACATATAAACATTTACAAAGTAATGTCGGATGGGGAGTACAAATAACTGGGCATCAGAAAAGGTCTCATATAGGAGATGGGACTTGTACCAGGCATTGATTCCAAGTAGCAAAGGGGAGGAAGAATAGGATTATAATGATAGGATAAAGGTACAGAGAAAGGAAAAGTTAGAATGCCCTGCATAGGTAGGCTAATTTGAAGAAGGCCAGTTTAGTTGGAATATATTTCAAGAACCATCGTGTGGAAGAAAGAGTTGACCTGCTTAGTCTCACACATTAGAATAAGGAACAATCCACTGACCAGGATGCATCAAGCAAGTACTTACCGTGTGCAGGCACTATACTGGTCCCTGGGGACAAAAAGACAAGACATGACATAGTACTTGCCTTGAGAAGCTTACAGAGTTACAGAGGGAAACCCTCTCAGTACTCCTCCAAAGTGAAATACTTTAGGAGGCAGCAAGTTTCCTCTCATTTTTACATCTTCCGTAGAAATTATATGACCAGTTGCGGGATATGGGGTCACTATGGGTTGGATTAGATAACCTCCAAGATCTTCCCCAGCTCTCTTATTCAATGACTGGAGCTCTTGCTTTTTATTTGACCAACCTTTTGACTTTGAATAAATCACTTCCCCTCTCATGGTCATTTGCAATTCGATAGGTGTGTTGATCTGAGACTGGTTGGACTAATCTCTCTTCCTCTTGTGACATTCTGTTTTTTTCTGGTTTCTTCAAGTAAAATAAAAATTATTCTTTTTCATTGGATACATTGAGTCTCAGCATCATGAGCTACATATATATATATATATGTATATATATGTATATCTATATGTATATATATGTATATATATACATGTATATATATACACACATATGAGTTATATGAGTTGCTGATGCATAGCAGATTGGGTGTGGGTTGATCAGATGAGATAATGCTATGTTGAACATTTAGCCAACTTCAAAGCATTATATAATTGTCAGGAATCATCATCATCATCATTATGAGGAAACAAAGTAAACATATAACAAACTGGCCTTGGGAACAGGAACACCTGTGGTTGAATTCTGCCTTTGACATCTACTGATCCAGGCAAATCATGTCAACTATCAGTCTCCCAAACAAATCTCTTAGACCATGAGTTGTAGAAAAGGTCCTACCCTGCATTGACAGAGGGAGTTATTTCATCCAGGAGTTCTCTATGTCACTGAGGTCATAGGTCCAGTCATTAACTTAATCACTGTCATTATTGTGTGGGAGATTACACTAAACACCTACTGGACATAGAATTGATATAAGAATAAATATTAGAATAAGCATTATTATAAATGCCTGGTATGAAATGTTTTTCTTTTTGTGTTATTTGTTTTCTTTTTTTCCCCTAAGAGCTAAATTCTGGGAAAAAAAAGCCATTTAGTGGATGGTTCTTGTAAGATGTGTTCTGATTAATTGAGGTTAGCCAGCCAGACAGAATTGAGGCACCAAGGGACAAAGTCAGAGACAGGAGCATTGCAAGGCCAGGAGAGAAGCATACTTTACTGTAGAAGTGGCCTTTGCAAAAACACATTGCCTTCTCCCCCACCTTCCCACATCCACACAGATGTGCGGAAAACACCCTCAAACCAGCATCAATGCAATAACTACCATCTGTGTCCTGTGGACCCCACAGTCATTTTTTTGGCCAGGGGTTAAATGAAGAAAGCTCTCAGATTGCTCCCATCACTAGATAATTTGAACGGTTCATTTTTCATTCTGGTAGTGACCCCCAGCTCCTGGTTTTAGGAATTTGAAATGAAAGCTGCTTCCCTGGCCACACTGCCCACCCCTTGCTGTGCAGGGAAGTCATTCTGAGTACAGGAAGACATCCCTGACAAGCAGAAAAGCTCCCCTCAGTCTGAGCTTCACCCCATCCACACTGAAGTGGAACCTCGACTGAGACTTTTCCTTTATTCTTCACCAAAAGGAGAAGGATGTTGCTTGGCCCCCCATGGAGGAAGGAAAAAGGGCATCTTCAAATGGGGAGTACAGGGAATGATCTATTTGGGGGGGCCAGATCAATCTTTATAAGTAAAACAACTTTCAAAAACTATTAGCAAGACACACATAAGTGTGCGTGTATTTGTATACTTTTGTATTTTCTATTGATCTTTTTATATATACATATATATATACACTAGGGGAGAGACAGCCTAGCATAGAATAAAATATAAAGAATGGGCTATAGAGCCAGGAAGATCTGGGTTCAAGGACCACTTCTGACATGCTGGCTGTGTAACCCTGGTGAAATTACAAGCAGTCAGTGATCTCAGAAACAAAAAAATGAATGAAGCAAAAAGGAATAAAATCACAAATACTTATAATTAAAGCCAATGCAAAAATAAGAAATAAATCCCAACTCACATGTAAATCTATATTATGCTTTCCCACCAATGCATTCAGTATCTAGGGAGATTGGGAGAAAAGAGGTGCTTTACATTGACAAAATGCTCTTGAGGATTCGTGTGAGTAAAAAGAAAAGTATTTGAGGTAATTCACGACTCTGGAATGATAAACTTCACCATCTTTTTTCTCTGTCTCAGGAACAATCCATAAAAAGTTTCTTGATGAACATGGCTTTTGTTTAACAGCCTACTGGTGAACTGAGTTGATCCATGCTATACTTGATTAACACTTTAGTGGGCACAGCGTTGGCTCCAAGCGAATCAATTTGCTGGCTGACTTCTCCGATTCTCTCATTTCAAGCTGTTTCTGTGCTCAGTTGGACTTATTTCCTCAATCGGAATGAAGACAGTAAACACAGAGAGTTCCAGTCTTTCTTGAACAGTTCTGAAACTCATCCTTTGGCTTGGCTTGGCCTTTTCTGGCCTGATGCTCTAGGTTCTCTCTGCAAATAGCTCATCTTTACCTTCAGGTTATTTCTTGCCTTCTGCCTATAATCAGATAAATTGCATTTGTCCCATTACATTGAACCGTTCTATTAGTCTCAAGAGACAATGAGGTTTCAAGGTTAGTATCAATACCAAAAAACAAATGCAAACCTTTAGTTTAACTTGTATGTAGATGGGCTTATGATACTGCACCCATTTCACTTATTGATAAGGTCCTTAAGATCCTATAGAAGACTTTCCACCACTTACATGACTTTAGGGTTATTACTTGTTGGCCTCAAAAGTAAAAGAAGCCTGGCATACATGTAACACTAAACTAGGAAAAGGGGCAGCTGGGTGGTTCAGTGGATAGAGAACCAGGCCTGGAGGCAAGAAGACCTGAGTTCAAATCTAGTCCCAGGAACTTACTAGCTGTGTGATCCTGGGCAAGTCACTTAATTCTATTTGCCTCAGTTTCTTCCATCTGTAAAATAAGCTGAGAAGGAAATGGCCAACCATTCTGGTATCTTTGCCAAGAAACCCAACTGGGGTCATGAAAAGTTGAAAAACAACTCAACAACAACAGCAAATCTAGGGGGGAAACCCCAAAAAACTAAAACAGAAAGATAGCAAAACCAAACAGTGTAACGACCCCCAAGAAGGAGAAACAGACTATGGGAGACCCATGGTGAAAAATGTCAGTCTCTGGCATCTGCTTTGGCAGGGCCAGTTTTTAGATCTATGTGATGTCCACATGGTAGGTGATGCTAAATCTTGGCAGCGAAAAAATAGGGCTTTTTCCCAGAAGAAGTGAACACGAGCAAA
The DNA here is from genome assembly GCF_003287225.1 of Phascolarctos cinereus. Lineage (NCBI taxonomy): Eukaryota > Metazoa > Chordata > Mammalia > Diprotodontia > Phascolarctidae > Phascolarctos > Phascolarctos cinereus. The sequence continues at coordinate 11,012,607 of NW_027556402.1, read as the reverse complement.
AGCAAAACCAGGGATATGAGGGCTTCAATAAAGATGGCTAAACTTCCTGCATAGTCACCAATCCTTATGACAGGTGAGGGAGAATTGCCCTATTATACTTCTGATTTACTGTTCCCAAGACCTCCCTCTCCAAAAAAAGCCCCAAAGAGTGGGGGAATACTAAATTGCTACTTCTTTAAAAGCCTTAAAGGAAATTGTCTCTTCTTCCCTGGGGCCTGGGTAGATACTTTGCTCTCTTTCTTGTTGGAAAGGAAACCACCTCCTCAAAATTCTGCCTCTTGATCCACTAAATCCTCCCTATACTGGAATTTCTGAAGGCAGAAAGTGAAGAGGAATTAAGAAACCTCGTGATGAAGGTAAAAGAGGAGAGCGTAAAAGCTGGCTTGAAGCTTAACATCAAAAAACTAAGATCTTGGCAACCGGTCCCATCACGTCCTGGCAAATAGAGGGAGAAGAAATGGAAGCAGTGTCAGATTTTATATTCTTGGGCTCAAAGATCACTGCAGATGGTGACTGCAGCTATGAAATTAAAAGACGCTTGCTCCTTGGAAGGAAAGCTATGAAAAATCTGGACAGTCTACGAAAATGCAGAGACATCACCTTGCCAACAAAGATCCATACAGTCAAAGTGATGTTTTTCTGATAGCAATGTGTGGCTGTGAGAGCTGGACTATAAGGAAAGCTGAGGGCTTCAGAATGGACACTTCTGATTTGTGGTGTTTCAGAAGACTTTTGAGAGTCCCTTGGTCAGCAAGGAGATCAAATCAAATCAGTCAGTACTCAAAGAAATTAATTCAGGCTTTTCACTGTAAGATCAAAGGCTGAAGCTAAAACTTTAATACTTTGGCCACATAATAAGACAGGACTCATTGGAAAACACCCTGATGTTAGGGAACATTAAAGGCAAAAGGGAAAGGGGAAGGCAGAGGATGAGATGGATAGATAGTGTGGTATCTAGTACCTATGTAGATAGATGGCAGATAGATAGTATCATGGAAACAACAAAGGTGAACCTGGACACACTTTGAAAGACAGTGGAGGATGGAAGGGCCTGGTGTTCTATGGGCCATGGAGTCTTGAAGAATGAGACACAACTGAACGATTGAACAACAACAGTAGAGGAATTGTCTAGTGACCATGGGCTGTTTTGTTGGCATCAATGTGAAAGGCCCACTCATTTCTACATTATGACAAAAACAGGGCTACTATGGGCTTGCCTTTCTCATTGAAAAATCACTCTGTGCCCAGTGAACCCCTTCCCACTCCAATACTTTCGGTTTTTGAAGGTATATGGTTCTTCCTGGTGTGGGCCCCATCTTACTCTGCATTTGACTTCTCATAGTCACTGATGCCCTTGTAACTACCTATTTCACCAACTGAGCTGTCATCAAGGCCATTGGTCATCTCTGATGAACTGTCCTTCCTTTTGTGATCATGGCAGTGCTCATTCCGCAGGGGCCTGCCTCTGCCCACTATACTGTCGCTGGGCTGTCCCTGACATGAGGAACCACTTCCATTGCTGTTGGAACCTGCTCCATCATCCACTCTGCCAAGGTCAACCCCTACCCTTGTGGGCTGGGATTTGAGAGCTACTGTAGGCACTCCCATCACCTCCCACTGCCCATGAAAACAGGACAACTGTCCCAATTGGGGTCTGACCTCTTCTGCCCTATGCTAGGCCAACCGTTACCTAGTTATGCAGGGTCGTAATTCTGACTCCTTCAGGTTGGAGCAAATGTTGCTGTGAGCCTGTGTAGACAGTGCCAGCAGTTAACTCTCCCTGACTCTCCTTGACCAGTCCAAGTGCTTCAGGACAGATTGCCATGCTGCTGGATTGTTCACCATGACTGATAACAAGGTCATGAACCACCATGTATAATGTCTTAGGAAACCCCAAGGAATGTTCCCAACAGGGCTTGAATTTCTCTTCCTCTCAGTGGTCATCCTCTACAATGCAGGAAATTCTTCTTGTTTCCAATGTCACCATTACAGATCGAGGAAGTACCAAGAAATCAAACTAGCTAAGCTTCCATCAAGGTTAGGGATGCCCAGCTCAGGATCGTCCACCTTTGCCGTATGATTATTTCCGCCAACGTGGGATAACGTACCCATGGTCTAGGGCTCTTTAGGGCCACCTCCCAGACAGCCCCACATGGTGATGGAGTTACATGTCAGAATACTTGAGTGAGAGTATAAGCTGTCTCTCTTTTCAAACTGTTACAATCTGATGCAGCACTCCTGTCTGCAGCAAATTAAGTAAGGAACAACTGGTACATTTGTACACATCCTCAATTCCATAAAGTACTATGGGTTCCTGGAGGGAATCTAGCATTGTTCTTCCAAGTACATCTCAGCAAATCCATATGGCACAGCTCCCAATTGCTTCCCAAAAGCCACGTAAAAAGACACAAGCGGTTTTTTAAGCACAGGTTTTCAGAACATCTCAAAATTCCAGGTGAAATAGGGGGGGCCTGGCTCAGACCCCAGAGCTAGGCCTACTGGCTAGTGGGCCTAGAGACTGCCATCACCCCTCAATATAAGAAATTATACAAATTCAACCACCAACCATTCGCTGCAGTATTTCTCAGCATGCAATTCTGAAAGGCATGAACATATTATCAATAGACTCTCATTGGTTTTTGGCCACAAATAATTTTCTTTCTAATCTCCTTGAAGTGAAGTATAACTGATGGTAAGTGACCTCCACCTCTAGAAGAACCACATATGCCAATCCAGGCTTATCTTCCTCTGCAGCACCCATCACCTCCTTCAATGAGATCATCTAATCTTGTATGGCTACACCAATGTTCTGGACTGGGCTGATTTAGGATTATCTCCTGATGGTTTAAGTCGGTATTGGAATGGAATGAGTTACTGTGGATCATTCAGCAGTTAAGAAAAGGAGTTTTACTTAGTGTCTACCCCTATACCAGCCAAACACCCACTGACCTCTTGGCCCTTTACCAACTTATACAACCCACCATGGTAGGGGAAGGCTACTCACTATAGATGCTATGAATTGATCCATCTGAGGGAAGTTCTTCTGCCTCTGACTTGCCCATGGTGGTCTACAAGCCAGGCATTAGAGAGAATCTGGATGTTTTGTACCCAGGGAACAAAGATGTGAGGTCAAGCCTTTATTTCTCTAGACCAATTAAGTCTTAAGGATAGATTCAATACTTTTAAAGGAAAAGCTAGGTTAATTGGACTTGGATTGAGGGGAGTGGATTAGGATATCATTCCCAACAAAATTTCCTTTATCTGCAGGAACAGAGGTCCAGAGGTTATGATGGATTTGTACAGGTTAACTGTTCCAATCTCATATTAAAGTTCATCTCAGGGAAAATGACTTTAAAGCCAGTCTTATCCTGCTCTCTGTTCCTCCTAAGGTAGATAATAGCCAGGTAGAGACAGTATGAATTGTTAATCTGTGTTCTTTAAAAAACACATTGTGTTCTTGTTTCTCTGTCTCCTTGAAACATCACTCCTATGTTGCACACATGGATTGGAGGTGGTGGTGGGGAGGTCCATGTGATTTATCTAGTTTCCATATGCTGCTGATATATGGTTGCTTCAGAGAGACCTGGACATACTCCCTTTCCCATAATTAAGAGGGGAAGAGTATGGGGGGAGAAAGAATAAGAAAACAGACAACCCCATTAAAAGTCTACACAGAAGCTTCTGTGCCCTGGATCCTTTTTTCCTCTCTTGACCCTAAGTTAACATTCCATTTCCATCAACCAAGAGTGAGAGGGAATGAAAGGCTATTTCCGTCAAAGCTCTTGCCCTGGGCTCACGGCCCCCATTTCTTTCTGTTATTTTCCAGTAGCACTTCATCTCCCACTATATCAAAAGTACTCCAATATTCACAGCTGCAATGCAAAATGAAACAGTGCTACGATGTGTGGAAGCTGTGAGGCACACACTATTCATGTGACACAGTCACACATCCAGCAATGTGGTACACACTCTAAGCCATCAGACAGGGCTTCCCAGCAGGCATGAGGGCAGAATGGCAGGGACCTTGCCCTCCCTCTGCACCTGGGCACAGAACGATGATATGCCTCCTCTCCAGTGGTCAAGCCTCCATCTGCAGTATTCCAAAGACCACTGCCCCCTTGATTTTAACTTCTTGGTTCTCTGCCAACTTGTGTGATCCAATACGCCATGCTTCCTTCTTCCAGCTCGGCTGCCATCCCCAGGGTCCCATCAATGCAGCTTTGTTCTCACAGGACATATCCCCCCTCCTCCCTCCCCATACATGCTTCACTTGGTTTTTGTGTGACCACCACTCCACCTCCCACCATGGCATTACCCTCTGTACTGCCACCCTTCCATCTGTTCCACTCCAGGTGAAAAGATCTCGAATTATTTTTTTTAGGTAGCATGCATTCCTAATTTATTGGGAGCTGCATGCTTACAGGGAAGATTAATCTTAAGGACACCTAGGGAGGAATCTGCTAGGAACAAACACTGCTGTGGGCCACCTACCACTCTGTTGCTTTTTATATGCTTCACGCGGATGAACCTCTGTGAACACAGTGAGCTTCCTTCCCATTCCAACGTTTCTTGTCTTTGAGGATCTATAGTTATTTCCTGAATGGGCGCCAGTTCCATCGACATTTAATTTCTGGTTCAAGTTGCTGCCCTAGCAACCACCTCCCTCAGCACTTTAGGAGTTCCATCTTTGATTAACCATTTTCTCTCTCTCAAGGGTATAGCTCACAGGGTGGACACTCAGTTCCTCCAGGATCTCGGCATTTGTTTGGTTAAAGTATTCTCTGACGTGGAAACTCATGAGCCCCCATTGCTGTGTTTCACACTTGTTTTGTCAGTAAGCCAGCTGACACACTTAATAATTTATATATTCTCCCCATAAACCATGAACTCTCTCTCCTGTGAATAAATATACACTCATTTGGAAGGGTAGCCTTTCACAGGAAATACATAGCAAATGTGTATGGTAATAGCCACACTTGGGAACATATGTGGATGGTCCATTTGTACAAAGGACTGCGTACAGGGACTGTATGACGTCACATTCGTGAGGGGCTATGGTCACCCCTGATGAGAGCCATCTTATACCTCTGACACTGCAAAGCCACCAGCACATCACTCTGATATTCGTTGGGCCTTTCATATGTGTGCTAACATATTAGAAGCTACCATTCTCTTATCTTCCCTACATAATTTGAAACAACAGCCATCCCAGACATCTCCAAGAGTTTTTCATAATCATGGCTCCCAGAGAAGCAGCACATGGAGCTTCTTGCCATCCCCTTCTCCTTTGGAGCACCAGCAACTCCCTTAAGAACTTTGAGTCTTTCCAAGACCAGAGCCTTACTGTGAGAGGTTCTATGTGGTTTAGGATTTATTGACCTTTGAAGGCCTTGGGGTCTGGGGCTTCCTGCTAAATGCTTTTTGAAATGGAGTCATTTGTGAGGCTGCGGGAATGAGAAACAGGAGGCTGAAGGCCCTCAGCAGTTCAGCCTAGGTACTGCCAGTGCTTTTATCTACACTCATCCCCCAGTAACCTTTGACACCATCTTCAACCTAAGTACCACTAGCACCTGAAACTATTCACCAAGCATGTGTAACTGGTGCTCACGTGCCATGACCTAGGGAGCAAATTTGGTGGAGGTAAGACTGAAGCTCCCTGCCTAACATCCAGGTAGACTTTGGGGGTTGAGACCTTGTATTACTGAAGGCTGTAATTTGTCCTTTCATCCATTGTGACCAGGACTGGTAGTGGGAGACCTTACTTAGACTAGACTAGAATTGGGCAGAATCCAGGAGGCAGGAGTGAAACTGGCATTGCAGTCAAAGATAAGGATGAAGATAAAATACAGTCAAGACCTGAAGAATTTATTGACCAGAATCTACAGGGCAAGGTGGGAGTGGGAGAAAACAGAGGGCTGTTGAGAACCTTGTAGTCAGCAAACCAAGGATGAGGAGAACTATTCTTTGTCCCACTTTCTCTGTTTTCCCTGTTCTAGTCCAGTGCCTGGATGCATTATCTGTTCATTTTACTTTAGAAGGAATGCTTTGGGACTGTCCTCACAGCACTCCAGAAGGAAAAGCTTGGAAAGCAAGCAGGAAGAGGCCAGCGGTGGGTGGGGAGAGAGGCAGTTAGTAGAGAATCCTCATAGCAAGTATATTAAAGAATTTTCCTCATGTTTTTGTTCTATCGAATAAATCATAGTGATATAGTCAGTTGAGTGCATGAGATTACTGAATGAGTAAGGAAATCCTAGATTCAGGATGGGGGAAATATCCATAGATCTCCCTACACTTCTCCAATAACTATAGAGCATATTTCATTACCTCTGGTTATGTTTAGAATCTAGTTCTTGAGGAATTTAACTGACTTGCCTCAAGTCCTGCACACTGTCCCTACTCCCCAAGACATATCAAAAACAGTATGACTTAGGATGGGAGACTTGCACATGCACACCAGAGATGGGGCTCACGCATGTGCATCCAAGAGATGCTGTGGAAACAACTTGGGCGATTGCTTGAATATAGTAGCATCACCTGCTGGATAAATCTGATGGCAAACTCCCTGGCTGGGTAATTAATAAAATTACACCCTTCCTTTCCATTTGCATGGCCGCCATCTTAGTCCTGGACTATTCCAATATTGTTGTTATTGTCACACCTTTATTGATCTCTCCACTTCAGTCCTCTACCTACTCCAATCCTCCTCCTTACAATTACTGGAATGATTTTCTTTCAAAGCACAATACCTCTCTTTCCCATCCCCCACCCGATAAAATTTAATGGCTCCCTATTGTCTCAGATAATCAAATATAAATGCTTCTGTTTGGCATTTAAAGCTCTTGACAACCTATCATATCTTTCCATATGTCTCACATTTGACACATTATCCTCCTACAAGTCCTCTGTGATCCAACTGTACTGGTCTAGTTGCTCTTCTGCACACATGCCATTCTGTCTCCCACCTCCGTGCCTTTGCATTGGCTGTGCCCTAGCATCTGGAATGTGCAATCTTTTCAACTCTTCCTCTTGGAATTCCTGGTTTCCTTCAATACTCAGCTGAAGTGCCAACTTCTACACAAAGTTACTCCTGATCCCTGTAGCTGTGCTTCCCAAACTATCTTGTATTCAGTGTATGAGTAAGTTTGGTATTTCCTCTATTAGGTCAAGGCCTGCCAACTATTCTGATTTGATTCACTGGTGATTCTTCCCATATTGTATTTGGTTAAGAGACATTTTCTTTTCTTTTTTTTTTATTCTTTTTAGGCAGTTGGGGTTAAGTGACTTGCCCAGGGTCACACAGCTAGTAAGTGTCAAGTGTTTAGTCTGAGGCCGAATTTGAACTCAGGTCCTCCTGACTTCAGGGCCAGCGCTCTATCCACTGTGCCACCTAGCTACCTCTTATAAGAGACATTTTCAAGCCCTACTCATGTCTAAGAACAATAAAGCCCCATGCTAATTCACATTCTGTGTTTTGCTCTATAGCTCAAAAAGGAAGGCAAGAGAATTCTTCTTCCTTATTTCCATAACTCAAGTATCATCATTTAGTTTCGCTGAGTTTTTGCTTTTTTTTTTTTTAAATAGAAGCTCCTTTGCCAAGATGAATTTATGACTTATATTGCTCTGGGAGAAATTGCTTGTTTTCTTACTTAAAGTGCACGCATTGAAAGCAGGGTGCTACATTGGCATCATTTTTCATTGCTTGCCTGAATCTAGGGCATCCCATGATTTTTTTTTTATCTTAAAAATTTAATACTAAAATGGTGAATGAAAACATGCTTGGCCATAGGAAATAAGGTGACTCGCAGTTATTGGTGGGATTATCATTAGGATTCACTTAATTATTTTTTCTTTTGGCTAGGCAATGGGGTTAAGTGATTTGCCCAGGGTCACACAGCTAGTAAGTGTTATGTGTCTGAGGCCACATCTGAACTCAGGTCCTCCTGACTCTGGGGCCAGTGCTCTATTCACTGCACTACCTAGCTGCCCCAAGAATTCACTTTATAGGAATGAGTCAGGAAATAATCATATTAAAAATCAACATTTATAGCTTAGAATATATTGCAGGAGTTGATTCCTAATTTAAGTAATGTGTCTAAGTGTTTTTAAATAAAAAGAATAGGACTGTGTTTTTGAAATAAATTCAATTTACTAAAATCAATCACAGCTTTGGAAATAAAAACATATGTTTGTGACAAGACTGATGAGATGTTAATATATCTTGAATTGAAAGGCTAGAATTTGCAAAACCATGTGCAAAGTTGCATTTATCCATAAGAAAGTTTCATGAATGAAAATAGTTTTGTTAAGCACTTGCTATATACCAACCCTGTGCTAAGTGCTGGAAATATGAATACAAAATGGATTGAATCTCTGCCCTCAGGGAGCTTGTATTTTAGCAGGGGGAGATATCACAAAGAGGGGAGTGGTTGCTGGGGATGAGTGAGGGTCTCAGAAGTCACAGAGATCATGACTGGAACATCGACGTTCATCCGCATTCCCTTTTCAAAGACAATGCAAGTGCTGGTGTTATTATACTTCTCAGAGGAAGAGATGGAAAGGTAAGGTTGAAGCAGGAAGGAGTGAGGGAAGGAGGTGCGGAGAAGAAAATGGCTGAGGTAAAGACAAGGAGAGATCATTCCAAGGAGGTCTGAGCTAGTAACCCTGCATCTCTGAGGTTGGTCTCTAGAAGTATATTTTTTTCCTTCCTTTTGTGTATAGATGAGATGGATCACTGAGGCTCCTTCTAACTCCTGAAGCCTGTGATTCTGTGAGATAAATGAATATAAAAGTATACAGAATATATACAAAAACCTTTTATATGTGGGGGGTGGCTAACAATTGGAAGGGAGCAGGAAAAACCTGTTAGGAAAAGAAGCACTTGAGCTGAGCCTGAAAATAAAGGGAGAGGAGCTAGAGAGTTGAGTTCTTGGGACCTCAACTTTTTTTTTTTTTTTGGCTAGGCAATGGGGGTTAAGTGATTTGCCCAGGGTCACACACCTAGTAAGTGTTATGTGTCTGAGGCCACATTTGAACTCAGGTCCTCCTGAATCCAGGGCCGGTGCTCTATCCACTGAGCCACCTAGGTGCCCCAGGGACCTCAACTTTTGCCTAGAAGGCTCTGTGGCTTTTGGATATTCAAAAGCTATAGAAACATGATAAAGAGAAGCTTAGCATCATACAGATGCTCACTCTAAGCCTAGTGTCTATTCCTACCAGTAAATTGGCAGTTTTCTCATAGATTGCCATACAATAATAGCTTCTCTAAATTATGCATAAAATCATCAGTGACTGCTATCACTCTGGTAAGAGGACAATAGCAGCCTATACATTTCAATTTTCTTAATGACCATATTCAGTATGGAAAAGAATAGAATCGAATAAGATAGAAGAGGAGAGAGAAGGAGACAGAGGGAAGGAGAGGGGAGGGAGGAAAGAGGAGGAAAGAGGAGGTCAAGGGAGGGTGGAATGGAAGTCTTTGTCTTTTTAGAGTTTACAGTCTAGTGGATAGATATGGGAAGCTAGGTGGTGCAGTGGATGGAGCACTGAGCCTAGAGTCAGGAAGACTCATCTTTCTGAGTTCAAATTTGTATGTCTGTGACCTTGAGTAAGTCACTTTTACCATGTTTCCTCATCTGAAAAAACGAGCTGGAGAAGGAAATGGGAAAGTACTCCAGTATCTTTGCCAAAAACCCCAAACAAACCCCAATGGGGTCACAGACACGGCTGAACAACAAAGATGGATATCACATATTCTAGTTTCAGCTGAACTACCTTACGTGACATCTTTTGAAGTCAAAATTCAATCTCCTGCCCTGCTGCCTTTGCTTCATTTCCCTCCCACTTTTGCTAACCTCACTCTAGGCTGACCAAGCACCACCTCATAAAAGGGGATTTTTCCTGCTGCCCCCTGCCCCTGCACCCCTTCCTTCACTAGTTTTTAGAGGCCTGACCTTTGAAAAAAATATTTTGTATGTATTTCATATACATTTTGTGTTGTTTATCTTACAGATCACAAAAATGGCAGGTTGGAAGGGACCTCAATTGTCATCTACCATAACCAACACACAAAAGGAATCCCCATGACAACATCCCTGATGAATGGCCATCTGGGCTCTGTTTGAAGACCTCCAAGGAGAAACCCAATACCTCCAGAGCAGCGCATTCCAAGTTTGGAAAGCCTTAACTGTTAGGAATTCAGATAGCTTTAGTTGTTAGAAAGGCCTATGCAATAGATCCTCCCCATCATGGATTATATTTAGATATCTTCTCTCCTCCCCCAAGGAAATAAGCAGAAACTTGTGTATACATATCTACTGCCTGCCTTTATGTAGGATGAGTCTTCAAGATTGGTTGCTGAAATGGGAAAAGTAATCAGTTACTGGGCCTCACATCAGGTAGAGGTAGAAGAAGAGGTGACTTCTGGGTGGTGGCCTTCTTGGCTTCTGGCCTATAGACAGATGTGATTTCAGCCAATGGAGGAGAAGGATGACCATCTCTAACTTAGCATGATGGTGGCAGGGCTTGCCACACCCCATCGGAAAGGGAAATCCAACCAGCTGGGCTTGTTTTGGGGCACCTGGCTATCTTTGCCTCTGTTGTATGAGTGTGGAAAGGTACTGGAAGGCCTGAAGGAGCTGGTGAGAAGCAATAGCAAATTGGCAGCTATGAATGTGGAGGTGGTAGGGGTAGACTGGCAGGAAGGAAAGAGAGGCTATCAGAGAGAAAGTCAGTCCTGGAAACAAAATCCCATTTGACATTTGATGGGACTGGGTTCAGTGAAAGTGAAATGTAGAATGATTCATCAGCAGCCTTGCAAAGAAACAGTATTCAGAAGCTTGAATGTTGCATCGCAGCTGATATACTAAAATAATTATCCCGAGATAAATGACTGGATTCTGTTCTAATTACTCTGTGATTATTACTCAGGATTCCCTCTTCTGTGTGAAAATGAACTGCATGAGTCATACCTCGTTTATAATTGGACATTGGCTGGTTGGGGAAGGCGAAGGAAATAAGCATGTATATGTGTGAGGCACTGTTCTGAGCATGTTATCAATAATCTCTCATTTGATTCTCACAACAACCCTGTGAGGCAGGTCCTGTTATTTATCCTCATTTTTACAGTTGAGGAAACTGAGGCAAATAGTGGCTAAGTGACTTGCCCAGGTTAATATAGCTAGTCAGTGTTTGAGGTTGGATTTGAACTCAGGTCTTCCCTGACTCCAGGCCCAGTGCTCTATTGAGACACCCACATCCTCAAGAGGTAAATGGATTTCACCTCTTTATTGGTCACTGATTGCTGAAGAAGGCACAAGACTTTGAGCAGCTCATAACAATTTTTATAATTATCAACTCAATAAGGAAGAACTTTCTTTGGGAATCTGAGGTAGAAAGTAGACTATATTCATTTTGACTATTATAAATACACAAATAAAAATAACGGACTGTGAAGAAAGACGTTATCTGCATCCAAAAAAAGAACTGATAAATAGAAGTATATATAGAAAAATTTTACATATATACATATATACAGGCATATATACACATATACTTGTACATACATATACGCATACTATATGTATGTATAAGTGTATGTGTATGTATGCATGTATGTGTGTGTGTGTATATGTATGTATACACACATATACCTATTTGTATGTAATGTCAGCCATCTCTAGGACAGGGTGGGAGGGAAGGAAGAAAAAAGAACAAAAAAGAAATTTGCATGATAACTTCATTATATATTTAAAAGGAATAGCAAGTTGTGCATAGTAGATTTGCAGTTTCATGTGCAATCATCTTTTTTCCTATTCTGTTATAGAAATGCTTATTTTATTCCAAAAATTAAAAATTAAATTAAATTAGAAAAGAAAGAAAGAAGGTGGACTGTACTATTGAAGAGTCTAATCCCTATTTCTGGAAGTCAATGGTCCCAGGTCAAACCCCAATGACAGATAAAAGATGGAGATTGGTACAGACAGCTGACTCTTGTGGTCTCAGCCAAGTGGCGATGGCTGGCTACTGGGCTAGTGCTAAATTTGCCCCTTTGCAACTTCTACCCATTGTCCCTAGTCCTTCCATATAGGTCCAAGCAGAATAAGTCTGATCCCTCTTCCTCAAGACAGCCCTTTGGATGCTTGAAAACTCTTCTCATATTCCTTCAGAGTGCTTTCTTCTCTAGGCTAAACATGCCCAGGTACTTCTCCTGAGCTTCATATGACATGGACTCAAGTCCTTTTCAATCAGTCAGTCAGTAAACGTTTATTGAGCACCTTAGCTTTAAAAGACCAAGGTCCCCCACTGCATTCTGAGCCGCCTCCAGTTGTCCTGATCTATATCTGGCCACAGGACCCGGTTGGTTCTGGAGGAGAAAGTGAGGCTCGTGACCTTGCTCAGCCCTCCCTCACTTAAATTCAACCCACTTGCATGTCATGGCATCACCGCCCTGATGTCATGGTTGTCTTCAAGAACGAAGAGGAAACAGCAGCATTGAGCACCTCCTATGTACCAGGCACTCTGTTAAGCGCAGGGATACAAAGAAAGGGAAGAGGCAGCCTCTGGTCTAAGGGAGATTGCAGTCTAATGGGGAAGCTGCCCTGGTGGCTCTTGTCTGGATTCTTTCCAGCTTACTAAAGCCCTCTTAAGCCTGGCAGCCAGGGTTGAGCACAAATTCTGCAACTAATGCTCGTGTGCCGTGAGCTTGGGTCCACGTGCCATCTTGCTCACAATAGGTGTACATAGAGTGCAGGCTGAATACCTTGCCCATGCGTGACTGTGCTAGAAACCCTCTGTTGGATGTTCTGTCCCTTGACCCAAGTCTGAAATACAATCCTGTAGATGTGGTCCGACAAGGGCAGAGGGTAGCACGGCTATCCCTTAACATTGCATTGCTCTCTTGGCTATTGATATCGGTCGCTCGTATTGAGCTTGTGATCCACCCAAATCCAGAACCCTTCTCAAATTGTCTAACCCCTCCCCCCAGCAATTTGCTTGACTTGTGACCTTTAACGTTCAAATTATGTCCTCAGAGAATTTCTCATAGCTATGCTTTCTTCTCTTCCTTTCTTTACCCTGCTTCCAACTTTTCTTCTGTGAACATCTGGAGACTACAGGCACCTATGGCTATCTTCAGAAGCCTGTTATTGATGGGTGATCCTACTTCAGCAGGTGCTCTTTGCTGGATAGAGCTGTTACCATCTGCAGCCATTAAATCAGCCAGCTTTTGAACTTTTTTTTTTTAATTCCCACTCAGCTGGCTGTCTTAATGAGCAATGTATGTAAAATCAATTGGATTAGTTACACAATTGATTCCATTTTCCCATGAAGCAGCCTGCACACAACTGATTAATCTTTTGTCAAAATGGTGGGTTTTGTTTTGTTTTACTTTTAATCTAGAGCCTACCCAATGAATTTCCCCTATTCAGCTTTATGAAGCGGGCTCAAAACAGGAGAGAGCTCAGGCGCCTTGGCTATGTCAGTGACAACCATTGGCGGCAATGAATGTAGCACGTTTCTATATGTAGTGGGAGCCAGTACATCCATTTTCTTCCTTCTGTGACCAATGAGATTAAAACCCCATCAAGGAGAAGCTATTTTCACTGGAGCCCGTAGCAAAGTCACGATGCGGAAAAAGCCCCAGTAGTAAAATCAGAAACCCATCCCATCGTGTCCAGCCTAATGGAATCTTGCAGGCTGAGTTCCCTATGTTCAAACTTTGGTCCATTTTCTAAATGAGTCTTTGGGAACAATGTCTGCTTTCTGCATATTAAGTCTGCCAACTCTACATACTTTCATGGAATGCTTACATTTTGGAATGCCTGCCTCTTCTCATCATACAAGTGGATCATTGACTTAGAGCTATAAAGGATTTCAGAATCAATGACGTCCAAGTTTCTCAATTTATACTTGAGAGAGGTTAAAAAACTTACTCAATGTCGACAGCTACAAAGTGGCTAAATCAGGATTTGATCTCAAGACCTCTGACCCTAGACCAGGCATGCCTTCCCCTGTAGCACATGTTTGGGCTTTGACTAGAGAAGTTTTTGACTTCTAAATCAGCATGGCATCTGGCTTTCTGCTTATTTTTGGAGGTGTTGAAAAAATCTGAATTTTTCAACTGTTTATGAGACAGGGCCTTCAACTATTATAAAGAAACTGCCTTGGGGCTGATGAACAAGACAGTCCAAATAGAAAAGGACTTTGGAAGAAGCCAGCTGCATGCATCTGCTCATGAACATGTGTCCTGCCTGGCCCTGAGCTGGGAATTGTGGAGGCTTTTCAGGAAATGTGGGTTCCTGGTCTTGGAACACATATTGCTGGCATCAGTAGCTGAACAAAGATTTTGCAAATTCCCATGAGAGGAACATGCTGGTTCTGAGACAAAGAAGGAAAACAGCTGAAAATCAAGGGATAATATTTCTTTAAAATTATTTTTCAGGAAAAAAAGTTAAGGAACGGATGAGAGCAAAAATGAAATTAATATTACTCAGTAATTAAGATTATTTTTTGCTCTAAGTGTAAGATAATACTAAATTGATCTCTTTATTTTCTAAATAAACATGGTTTCATGTGTGACTTGGTACAAAGACAGCTGGAATCAGAGTCAGGGAGGTTCGAATGTCACTTCTGCCAGTTACCAGGTAGGGCAAACCACTTCTCCATGTCTGATTCTTAGTTTCTTCACCTGAAAATGAGAATAATAGTGGCCATGGCACCAGCTTCATAGGGTTCTTACAGGGCTCTAAAAGGACGATGCAAAAGATGATCTGCAGACATCTATGGATCTACAAATATAGATATAGACATAGAGAGATGATCTATCTGAGCAAATATTTCATGTGCTGTAAATTGAGAAATGTCAACAAATCATCATTGAAAACCCATAGAATCATAGATCAAGAGCTGGAAGGGAACCCAGAGGTTTTCTAGCCTAATACTCCGATTTTACAGATATTGAAACTGAGACTCAGAGAGGGTAGTGAATTGCACGTGGTCATATAGGTTGTGTGTCTAAGGTGAGATTTGAACTCAGGTGCTTTGACTCCAGAGATGGTGGTCTTTCTACTGGTATGATCAAAGTCAGAAGACCTGGGTTCAAATCCTACCTCTGACACTTATGACTTGTGTGATCTTGAAGAAGTCTTTGCACAGTAGTTTGTGACAATGAATCTGGTGCCCAAAATACACAATATCACATATGATACAAAATTCCTCCTCTGCCTCACTGGGGCAAGGGGGTGACCTTGGGCTCTCAAAGGTTCTGTTGGCCAAGTGTAGAAATTGTCGGGTTCTTTGTAATTCACTCCTTTCAGTCATGTCTGCCTCTTCTTGACTCCATTTGGAGTCTTCTTGGCAGAGATACTGGAGTGGTTTGCCATTTCCTTCTCCAGCTCATTTTACAGATGAGAAAGCTGAGGCAAACAGGGTTAAATGACTTGCCCAGGGTCACATATCTGAAGCCAGATTTCAGTCTCCCTGACTTCTCTATCCATTGTGCCACTTAGCTGTCCCAGGTTCTACCAGGTTGGAAATGATTCAAGCCTAACCCCAGGAGGCAGCTGGTTATGCCCATTTTCTGAGGATCCATTTAGGTAAAGTTGGGAGCATCCCATGGTAGACTGGCCACGAGCCAATGAATTACAGATCCTGGCAACCAATGAATCAAAGATCAAATCCAAAGTGGTATTTGGCTCTGTGCAGCCATCAGTGGAGTGTGTGACAGGAGAGCTTGTTTGTATTGGCTCTTGGGGCTCTCTGGAAGATGGTGTTTGGGAAGGATTTGAAGAAAGGAGAAAACCTACATTAGGATCCTAGGACTTCAGGTTGAAAGAGAAGGCCAAGGTCATCTAATCCAACTCCCTAACTTTACAGATGAGGAAACTGAGACTCAGAGACAGATCCTAGAATCAGAGATTTAGAGTTGGAAGGGACGTTAGAAGTCAGCAAGTCCAACTTTCACATTTTACAGCTGAAAAAACTGCGGCTGAAATAGGTTAAGCAACTTGCCCAAGGCTAAATAGCTGATGAATGTCTGAGATAGGATTTGAATTCAGATCCTTTTGACTCCTAGTTTAGCACTGGATGTCTGCCTTACACAGTCTGTTCCCCCTACTCCCCACATCACCCAAATGAAGACAAACCCTAATATTCATCCAGTTATCTACACTGATTGTGAACCAGCTGCTACCAGTATCTGATGTCATTTTGCACTCGTTCACAGCCCCCGATTATGCACTTTGGGAATTTTATAGCTGTAATCATAACTGCTTTGGACTTCATTTTTCAATAATCTCTCTCTCTCTCTCTCTCTCTCTCTCTGTCTCTCTCTCTCTCTCTCTCTCTCTGTCTCTCTCTCTCTCTCTCTCTCTGTCTCTCTCTCTCTGTCTCTCTCTCTCTCTCTCTCTCTCTCTCTCTCTCTCTCTTCTCTCTCTCTCTCCCCCTCATCTTCTGTCTGTTTCTCTGTCTCTGTCTCTCTTGGTCTCTCTGTCTGTCTGTCTGTCTGTCTGTCTCTCAGCTGAGGCAGATTTCAAATTTACTGAACGATTCCAGTAGCATTTAAATTGCTGTATTTATGGGTTGTGGATGTGGACCTCAGAGGAGTGAAGTCCTGTCAGACAGCTGATCTCAGAGGTCAGATAGTAGGATTTCTCACCTAATGAGAGAAATCCTGGTGATGGCATAGTATAACATGCAAATCACAATGCAAATGTGCAGCTGTTGCTTCTTCATCCCTAAAATCCAAATGTTCTTTTATTCATAAAACATGTAGAGTCCAAATGCTTTTGTCTTATGGTCCCAGGCTTTTTTTTTCATTTTTGGAGTCAGCAGAAACCAAATTTGGGAGCTAAAAAATGTGTCCTTGTTGTGTTCCCACGATTACATATCCCTTCTTATTTGACTGTAGCTAATTGTGAAATCTTTCTCTTTCCATTTTGTGAGGAGATGTCTTGGAATCAGACTAAGTCCAAATGTGCTTCGAAATGACTTTGGGCCATACTTTCAAAAAAACTCGGCTTTAGATTGTGGAAACCTCTGAGGGTCCCATGACATTCCTTGTTTAGAGACTTGAATGCCAAGTGAAGGCAATGAGAAGGTTTGGGTTTCCCCCCATGCACCTGGGATCAGTCCTATCCCTTTTAAAAATGCTTGGTTTCTTCTGATTGTCTCTAAACTATAGTGGCATTTAGCCAGGGCTATCTGGCTTACTATGATTCCCATCCTCTTTCAGACAAGGAAGTTGCTTTTATTTTTATGTTTATTTCTTGGGTGGGGGGGAGATGAATCATTTATGTCATTAAGGGAATATTTGACATTTTAAGACCCAGTTGACCCCTTAGGTGGGACAGCCCCAAGGAACTTTCCCCTTCCTTCCCTGATCGTTCACTTGGCTTCCCTCCTCTCTGGTCCAGTTCACTGTGGGAACTCCTGCCTTCCTTTCCCTTTGCACAGCTTGTGGATATCTGGGGGAAAAAAAGAAAGGCCTTTTGAGCTAATTTGTGAATCTGTGTCTGTTGGGATGGGGGTGAGGGAGAGTGACAGTTGTGAACACAGCCTTTACAGTATACCTAATGTGCAAAAGTAAAAAGAATGGATTGGCTGGGCAGGATTAGCTCTCTGAGTAGAAGAGAGGGGAAAGCGATCTGTCACTGGATTCCTGGCAAGAGAAGTTGAGAGGCAGACAAAAAGGCTTCCCACCTGGCCATGCTGTGAGCTGGCTGCCTGGAGATAGGAATTAGAACCCTCAGGCAGAAATGAACCAGATGGGTCCTGACCACCATTGACTTTGACAGTAAAGCAAAAAGGAAAGCGGCCACTGTGTTTAGAGCAAGCAGGCCCAGGATCAATCGATGGCCCTCCTGTGGCTTCTACCATCATGCTGGACCAGGGCCAATTGGAATGCAGAGCCAAGCCTGCAGTGGTGAGTATCTCCCTTTGTTTTCCATTTTTACCACTCAGTTTGTCTTTCCTTGAGAGAGGCACAGGCAGATTACCGGATAGGCATGCTAGGGAGATGTTAAGGGCTTCCCAAGGTTCACACATAGGTAGGGGGCCCAGAAGGGAAGCAGATTTGTAGTGGTCAAGAGGGGAAGCCAAATTGGTCTCCATTTGTCAAAGGCTTGGAGCAGAAAGTTATCAGCTGCTGCCAACACTCATAACGAGGACCCTGGCCCTTTTCCCCACTGAAGCTAGTCTATTCATAGGTAATAGATAAAACAAAGAGGTCTAGAATGTCAAGTCAAGTCAACAGGCATCTATAAAGCCCTTACTGTGTACCAGGCACTCTCCTAAGTCATACAAATACAAGCAGAAAGATAATCCTTGCTCTCAAGGAACTTATATTCCAACAGGGGAGAGAATCATACAAAAGTAAGCTGGAAGGGCAGGGAGTGAGGTGATACCAGGTCATGTAGAGAAACTCTGAAGCACAGCCTGAAGAGAGATGAAGGTAGTTGACAAGGGTGTCCTGAATGCAGCCATTCCTGGCAAGGGCTCCCATAGGATCTGTAAGTCTTCCCAGTTTGGGAAGAGAGGAAACTAGCATGTCATCCTTCAAATGGAGAGAGGCTCAGGGGTTCATTTGCAGGCTCTAGAAGACATGGAGGACATGAGGAAGATGAGGAGGGAATAAGGGAGAGGTTGCAGTCACCTTGTGATGGGGGAAGGAGACTGAAGCAGAGGCTGGTGTTTCCTTCTGGAAGGCTATGACAAGTGGCCTCCACATCTATGGCCAATGTATGGGGTGCATGTGACTGTGGGTGTTTTAACCCTCAGCCACAAGCAGGATTTCATAGAGAAACAAACTTGTACAGAGAGGTACAACAGCCATACCCTAACCTGCCCCAGTCTTATTTTGCTTTTGTTTTTCTCAAATTTGTTCTTTTAAATAATTCATTTCCATATTTACATTATTTTATTTATATTGAATTTATAACAAAGTATATTAATTTATATTATTTCTCATAAGAACTTGTGGCCAACCCCATCCTTACGTTGCTGAGCATCCCTTTGATCGTGACACAGAAGCACTATGGGAACCACCCTTTGTTTTTCTCCTTTAGAGAAAGACCTTTCTGGTTGAGCTCGGAGCTCAGCTCCCCAGACCGCATGACCACAAACCATTCTGTACTACCCTTTCAGGTGTGGAATCACCATGAATTCAGGCTCGGGGGCATAATGACCTCACAGACTTGAGTCCAGGTTCCATTAAGGGGAGAAGGGAGGAAACACACATTTATATAATGCCTACTGTGTACCATGAGTTGTGCTAAACGCCCATTACAAATGCTTCATTTAATCCTCAACAACTCTATTATTGTTGAGGAAACTGAAGCAGAAAGAAAAGTGCCCTGCCCATGATTATACAGCTAATAAGTATCTGAGGCCATATTTGAACCCAGGTTTTCCTGGAGGTAGCTAGCATGGCCCTGGGGGGGGGGCAGCTGCCTCCTGAGCTTCTGACCCATAGACTGAGGGGTAATGTAGTGGCTGATCAGAGATGGATTGCAGGGATCTCTTTGCCAGTGCTGAGGCAGGAATCTCTTTCTTTGCCCGTGCTTCTTTTTGGCACAGGAGTGTTCCTAGGTGGGTTTTTCTTCTTGCATATCTTCTGTATCTGAATCTCTATTCTACCATTTGTCTGTCTGGGAAGGTCTCATAAGTCAGACCGTGCTGTGAGCAGCCTGAAGTCTTGGACAGAGAAGGTCTACTTGTACTGCTCTGCAAGCCTGATGATACATGTGTTCCTGATGGCATTTTATGAGCCTTTCCCTGTTCCATGGGTCACTCCTGTGTTGGTGGTAGTATTAGATACTAATACAATGAGCTTGTATATAACGTGTTTATGCATCCATGGTGGCACAGCCCCGGGGCTTAGAACATGTGGATAAAGGTTGGTGTTAGTGAGAGACGTAGTAGGGTGGGACAGCTAGGGCTTATTTGCAGGAGCAGTTATCTAGGGGTGTGTTTTGATTTTATTATTATTATTATTTTCTTATAGAGGGTGGTGCTTTCTCTCCTCACTCTTCCAGGAATCATGGTTCTGAATCTCCTGGGTCTCTAGTCCTCCACCAGCTGGGTCCTTAAGAATTTTCTGAATGTTGTTGTTATTGTTGAGGGTGACGCAGCAGGGGAGCAGGGATGCTGGCCCTGGAACAGGACAAATCAACAGGGTTTCAGGCCAGTAGAGGATGAAGGGAGAGAGATGAAGGTGGGGATGGACCCCTTCTATTTTGTTGCAACTGTCCCTGGGAGACAAAGCCACCATGGAGGTAGAGGACTTTGGCATTGTCAATCTTCCTAGGCAGCATCAGTTAATAGATGTCCTCTATATCCCCAAACCTCAGGGGAAGGCTCAGGGAGAGCAGCCTCCTCAGGGTTCTCAGGCGCTGTCACCTTGGGAAGCACCCTGCTCAGAAAAAGCACTTCTACTTTTCCAAGAAAAACCTGTCTCCCTCCCCAGTAGACATGAAGGATGTAGAAGCAAACCTCCTTACCAGGGAAGACCCACCATTGTTCCCAGAAGGCTGAGGCCTCAAGCCTCCCCTGACACCCTTTCCCACGGCCCTGTCCATTGGAGTTCTGACTACACACTCTACTGAAAAATATGAGGCAGTTTGCCCATGCTTCTCTCTTCACTTCTCGTCTTCTATGGCTCTGATCATTCCCTCATAGCTCTTCTTCTCCAGTCTCTGGTAAAGGTGTGTGTGTGTGGGGGGGGGCTTTCATTTGTCAAGGCCCACCCCAATCTATGCCCTTTTAATTTACATTCCTTTCTATACTTTTTAACAGATTGCCCCTGTCATTCTCATTCTCTCTCCAATCTTTGTTCTTTCCCTATTAACCCATTCCTTCCCTGCTAGCAAGGGAAGGGAGGGGAAAATAAGCATTTACATAGACCAATATGTTCCAGGAACCACACTAAGTCCTTTCCAAATATTATCTCATTTGCCACTCAGAACAAACCCACAAGTTCAGTTCAGTCATTGCTCAGTTGTGTCCATCTGGGGTTTTCTTTCTGAGATACTGGAGTGACTTGCCATGTCCTTCTCCAGCACATTTTACACATGAGAAACTGAGGCAAATAGGATTAAGTGACTTGACCAGGGTTACACAGCTAGCAAATGTCTGAGGCTGGACTCAAACTCAGAAAGATGAGTCTCCTGATTCCCAGCCTAGAGCTCTATCCACTGAGCCACCTAGCTGCTGTAACCCTGCAAGGTAGGTGCTTATTATGATCCCCGTTTTACAGTGAAGGAAACTGAGACAGAGACGAAGTGATTTGCCCATGGTCACATATCTAGTGTGTGTCTGAGGCCACGTTAGAACTCAGGTCTTCCTGACCCCAGAGCCAGAATTCTATTCACTGCCCTACCTGGCTGCCTCTAACAGCAGACATGCCCCTGTCTCCCTTAAAAAATCCTCTCTGCAATCTACCATGCCCTCTAACTACATCTTGTACGTTGTTCTTTTGTAAGATGCTACAGCCAGTGGTCAGGAAGGGGAGGAGATGGAAACCTTCTCCCACTCCTGGCCCTCTGGGGGGAGGTGCAAAGACCACCCTCCACAAACCTGCTTCATGCTCGTGCTGTGTATGGAGTTGGAATGTTAGATTTTTAAGAGCTCATCAGGGGCATTGTCAATGCTTAACCAGCCAATGGCAGCTTCCTCTTGGGAATCAATCAAGGATCATCTTCACAATGTGTAAACCATATATGGATTATACAAACCTTGCCACTTAGTTTAAGAACCTCATTATCTGCTCTTACTTTCTCTGATTATATCCTAGCCTGGGCCTTATTCAGAGACCAACTCCCTCCCCATGCTCTCCCCCAGTTAAACATTTGCTGCCTCCAGAAAATCATCTTGGGTGCTTTTAGGTGTAGTTTTCCAAAGTTCCAAATCTGGATAACTTTTATAATGTGGAAAGTCTTGGCTAGGGGAATTGAGTTTGACTAGATGTCACCCTCTCCCTACTCTACCCCTTACCTTCAGGTGAAAAACCAAACTGTCCTGGATAAACATTCCTTAGGGTTCCTACAACCCATAGGGAATCCAATATTTTTCCAAATGTTCCTCCAACACACAGGGAATCCAAAAGTTTCCCAAGGGTTCTTCCAGCATATGGGGAAATCCAATCTTTTTCCAAGGGCTCTTCCAATACACAGGAAGAAGGTTCCTGCAACAGATAAGGGAATCTAAGTAGGAGTTCAAACTCACCTCTCACTAGGACAAGCAAGCTAATTTAAAAAGAAAGCAAACACTTAGAAGAAGCACCAAAGAGATATGGTTCTCTCTGATGTGGATTAAACCCATGGATTGTTTACACAGGATTTTTAGGCCAAGAGGCAAATTATATTCTGTGAAAATACAGTCCGTAAGGATCTCAGCCAATCTGGCTAGACTCATGTCACAATAAGGCAAGCAGTATGTTCAGAAGCAAGAGAGAAGACATTAACACAGATGAGCTCCTTCCATCAGCTCTAGGTAAATTACTAGGTATCAGTATTCTAAAGATGCCACTTCTGCTCTGCTCATATCACCTTCCATATTTGCAGTGGGCATAGTAATCAAACAGTGGATAAGCCTCCAACTACAAATGTTACCTCAAAGAAACAGAATTCACTTGTAAAGAAAATATAGCAGAAAACAGTTCATTTACAATGTTAAAGGAAGAAAAAAAACACCTCTGTTTTTTTCCCCAATCAATCCCTGCAAAATCTGAGTTTACAAAAAGGAGAGTCATAGATGAAGAGATTCTTTAACGGGACTCTGCAAACAACTAGGGAGACCCAAACATTTCCTAGAGGAAGGCCCTATGGCATAGCCTCTCCTACTTGGCACTCATGGGTTTGTAGGTTAGATGGGCAGAGGGCCGAAGGGCTACTCTTTCTACACATACAAACCTCATCTCAATCCTTCACCTCAAAGTTAATCCTTTTCCATTTTAACTGGATTTAGATGAAAGATAGATTTTTAAAATTGCAAAATTCTTCATTTCCAGAAAGCTGTTAGAAAATATATTTGACCTTCCCTTTTCTATCCGCCCCCACTCTGGCTACTATTAACAAAATCAGTTTGGCATTTGGGCTCCCAAGAGGAGGGGACCTTATCTTTCAAAAATCAAAAAAGACAAAACAAAGAAGTCTGGGCGTAGCGAAGTGGAAGTAAGCAAAAAATGCATCCACAAACCGAAAGACATGTATCATGAACGCCGTGTTTTTGTGTCAGTTCTCAATTTCTGAGTAGAATTGGTTTGTGAATAAAGCCTTGTATGTGAAAATGAGTGTGTGTGCATGTCTCAGAACGCAGAAGACAACATCTCATTGACTAAAGTTGGCTGTATAAATACAGAGATTTTTCCTCTTTCTCTGCTCCCCACCAGATCTGAACAATGGACAGCAAAAAAGGAAATTATGTCAGTCTTCTGTTGATGGGAAACAGTGTGCACAGAGGAAGCAGTAAAATACAATTTAGATAAAAACAAAAGCAACAACAGCCCTGAATTGTCAGACTTCTGAAAGTTTATCTTTACAACCTATAGTAAAAGTAATTTCACAATATAATTGTATTATACAAAAATTTAGATATGCAAAAGACTTCTATATATATGTATATATGTGCATATATTTATGTGCATATATATAAATATCTATATTTCTTAATTCAGTCTGATTCAATCCAAGCAGCATTATTTCTCCTCACTTCTACTACAGACAATACCTAATTTCCTTGAAATTTCAGCTGAGGAGCCACCTCCTCTGGGAGGCCTTCCAGGATTGCCCTCTCCATTTGTTAGTTTTCTCTTTCTCTGAAATTTTATTTATGTTAAATATTTATCTGTGCCCACAGGAGGATTCAAGCCTCCAGAGAGCAGGAATTGTCTTACTTTTGTCTTGTCACCCCAGGAACTAACACAATGTTTTGCATAGCATACTTTCAATAAATCTTTGTTGACCTGAATTGTAGGTAGTGTGTTAGATGCTGTAAACATTTCCTTCTTTCCTTTACTTGGTGATGTCGGAACTCTAGTTGTGGATACTGCCTTCACTACTGCAGGTTGCAACCCATCAAGTCTTCATCTTATGGTAATTCTTGTCCATGCTGCTAGGTGGCGCCGTGGATACAACACAGGGCTTGGAGCTCGGAAAAACTCAAATCAAACTTGATCTCAGACATTTCATAGCTATTTGATTCTGAGCAAGTCACTTAACCTCTGTCTGTCTCAGTTCTATAACTGTAAAATGGGGAGAAAATGAAGGATTAAATGAGATATTTGTAAAGTACTTAGTACAGTGCTTGGCATATAGTAAGTGCTTAGCAGATACTTGTTTTCTTCCTTTCTTCCCTCTCTCTGTCTCCTCCCATTTTCTTCTTCTTCTTCTTCTTCTTCTTCTTCTTCTTCTTCTTCTTCTCTTCTTCTTCTTCTTCTTCTTCTCTTCTTCTCTTCTCTCTCTCTCTCTCTCTCTCTCTCTCTCTCTCTCTCTCTCTCTCTTTCTTCCTTTCCTACCTCCCTTCCCTTCCTCCCTTTCTCCCTTTCTCCCCACTTTTCTCTCTCCCTCCCTCCTTTCCTTCCTTAATTCCTTCCTCTCAAAAAACTCACTTATAGAGGATCTCCTCATCATTTCCAGAGGCTTGCATTCTGTTTCCTTTAATATTTTGTGTATCCCAGAGAAGCATTTAGGAGTACAAATATGCAAAAACATTGAAATATCATCCCTTAAAGACAATTAGGACAGCCAGGAATACAGACAGAAAAGAAATGTGAACACATGGTTCGAGACAGATGGAGCTTAAAGTTTAAAGTATGTATAATTGTTTCTGGTTAGAATGCCTAACCATTTTCTGAGAATCCACTGACATTCACAGGCAATGAGGTTAAGAAATGTAATGTTTCAGAAGAATTTATGGACTGGATATAACAAAAGCTGTTGATGACCAATTCTTCCATGAAATCACACAGTGTAAATTGACGGGACATCCAGCCTAATGTAATACCCAGAAGAGGCCAAAAGAAAATATGAAGGGACTTTGTGAAATACAAGAGAAATAGAATTAAAATATTTTAAATTCACCTTCTGGAAAATTCTGAGAATTACTTTCTGAACCAAGATATTTAGTATGGGTTAATTGTATTCAGAAGGTGCTGTTTGAAGTCAAGAAGACTTTAGAGGCATAGAATTTTATACCTAGAAGGTCTGTTTGAAAGCATATTTTCAAATTTCTCATTTTTTCAAGTTAGGAAACTGAGGCACATAGAATTAGCATGATTTCAAACTGGAGAACTTGGGAGTTACTTGCCAAGTGAATACATTGATTTACTTACACTGATCTTATTTATTTAACTTTAAATAGAATGTATCAGGAATCATAATGGAATAAGAGGCTTCTATGGTTTCTGGCTTAGGTTTTCTAAATTTCCAATCCAATTTGCATAGCTTAGGGCAGGGACTTTTGCCTGGAATGCTATTGCTCTGAACAATATTTGTTCTCCCTGCGCTAGCAACAACTGTTAATTCCTAATCTATAAGGTCACCTTCAACCTACGTCCTTAGTCAAATGAGATCATACAATTTAGAGTTATTAGCTGTGAGCCCCTGAACAAGTCATTTACCCTTCCTGAACTCATTTCTTTATCTAAGAAGCATTATCTCACTGGTAGTACCTGCTGCGCAGGGCCTTTGGGAGAAGCAATTGAAATATTGTGTACAAAATACTTTGTAAACCTTCAAGAATCATATAAATGAAATCTATTTTAAAATAGGTGGGATATGATATAATACAAACTATAATTCTACCTAAATTAATCTGTTTATTCAGTGCCATGCCAATCAAACTAGCAAAAATTATTTTATAGAGCTAGAAAAAAATAATAACAAAATTCATCCAGAAGAATAAAAGCTCAAGGGTATCAAGGGAATCAATGGAAAAAAAAATGTGAAAGAAGGTGGCCTAGCTGTAGCAGATCTCAAGTTGTATTATAAAGTGGTAATTATCCAAACGACCTGGTTCATAGCATCCCCGAATTTAAGAGTGAGGAGGGATGTCAGCGGCTATCTAATGTAGCCAATACACAAAAGGAATCCTCACTGTACAGAAAGCAATACGAGGTCATCACATTCAGCTTGAAGACCTACAAGGAAGTAGTTCTTTTATCAGCCTGTTTTTCTCTTCTGAACACTTCAGCTAATAAATGTACTGTGGTGTCAGATGTGACAATCACACATTTAGTGGGGACTACCATATTCTTAGAAGTAATATCCTTCTTAATGCAGCCCAACATTGCTTTATGTGTGTGTGTGTGTGTGTGTGTGTGTGTATTTGTATGTCACTTTGCAGATTCATATTATGCTTGTGGTCCACTAAAACCTCCAGATTTTTTTTCCTTCAAAAAACTGCTTTTTAACGACAACTTCCCCATCTCAGATTTTTGAGGCTGAATTTTTTGTACCCATATGTAAGACTTTACATTTATATTGCATTTTTAAAATTAGATTCAGCCCAATTTTCTTGCCTGTCAATATCCATGTGGATCCTGACTCATTATTCGCTTTCAGCTTTGTGTGATCTTCACATTTGATGGTCATACCATCTGTGCCTTAGTACAAATGTGGTATTAGCATAAAATAATTTATCAAAATCTTTGTTAAAATATAGATATATTAATCTGTTACAATCACTTGATCTATAATTTAATAATCCCATCAAAAAAGAAAATGAGGTTAGTTTGGTATGACCTTTATGATGCCATGCAGGCTCTTTGTCATCACCCCTTCCCTGTCTAGATGTTTGCCAACTCTCTCTTCAGTGCTCCTTTTTAGAATTTTCCCAGGAGCCAAGGTCAAAACTCACTGGCACTTAGTCTTCATTTACTTTAGATTTAGTTTAAACATTTAGTTTAGAACCTGTCCCTTCCCTTTTTTGAAAGTTGGAATATTTTTTTCTACCACTCTACATTCCAGTCTTGTGCTGCTTCTCTTGTTTTCCACAATCTTGCAAACGTCACTGACATTGTTCAGCAATCATCCCTAGCTCTTCTTTTATGATCTGAAGAGAAAGCTGATCTGGGCATCAAGGGAAGCTAGGCACCTTCTCATTCCATCCTTACTTACCATGAAGATAACCACCTGCTAGTCAGTTTTCTTCTCTCATTTTCAGTGTAAAAGTCATTCTTCTTTGCAAATGAAACAAAATAAGAATTGTGTTAGATTGTAGCCTCCTTGAGGGAAGGGGCTGTGCCTCATTTCATAACCCCAGTGCCTAGTACAGGGGTTGGAACATAGTAGGCACTTTCTAAATGTTGATCGATTGATTGATTGAACTGGGCAATTCTCTTCTCTCTGATGACAGTGATCAGTCCCATGTAACTGAAGCAAACATCCTGTCCTTGCTTTGATCTTTCCTTTCCTCCTAAACAATCAATCTATGATTATTTATTAAGCTGTGCTTTTTGGCAAAGAGGGAAAGCCATCAGATGTCTGGATAATTGCAGCCTTTTGCATTACCAGACCATGTCTCAGTGCCAGGCTTGCGATGTCCTCTCTCATCTTTCTATCCGGGATGTCTAGCAGATGTTCCAATGACGTCATTACTTCTGTGACCTTCACCAAAATCAAGAGATGCTTTTCCATCCTAATTCTGGGATTTTGTCAGAGCAATATGCTTTCTTAATATGACCTGCTCCTCTGCACACCCAATTGCCCATTACTTACCCTGTTTATTTTGAATAAGCTTCTCTATAATCCAAGGGTGATAGAATTAGCTTGAACTGCCTTATGGGAATCAATTGCTAAACTTTCAGTGTGAGCATTTGCACCTTGAAGACTAGCAAATGCTGCAGATCTGGGCTTCATTTATTGTATTTATCACGATCTAGACTTAAGAAAGTGATGGAGAAAATGTTAATGACGCAGATGAAAATTCAAAGTATATTGTGAGTATGTGCGTATATGTGGGCTTTGCTGTTCAGTCGTTTCAGTTGCGTCTGACTCTTTGTGACTCCATTTGGGGTGTTCTTGGCAAAGATACTGGAGTGGTATAACATTTCCTTCTCTGGCTCATTTTACAGAAGAGGTAACTGAGGCAAACAAGGTTAAGTGACTTGCCCAGGGCCACCCATCTAGTATGTATGTGTCTGAGGCCAGATTTGAACTCAAGAAGATGAGTCTTCCTGACTTCAGGCCTGGTGCTCTATCCACTACAATATCTTGCTGCCCTGTGTATGTGGGTACATACATACATACATACATGCATATATATATATATATATATTATACATATATATATTATATATACATATATATATATACATATATATATATATATATATATATATATATACGCATATATTTTTGTATGTATGTATAGTTTGGAGAGCTGGTTGTTGAACGTTTACCCTTTGTATATCCATCTAGAACTATGTATGGTCTAATAATGAGTTTCATCATACTAATTCTCAAGAATATCTATGAGACCCTTTTATTCCTCATCTAATATGTCATTTTCTTCTAAATGTTTGGAGAGGCTTTTTGTTTTTGTGATACAAGCTGTGATACTTATGTGAAATACACAAAAATGTAATTGCCCAATATTAGGAAAAGTCACTGGTATTCCTGTCTTGTGTGTTTGTGTGTACGTACACACATAAATATATACATATAAATATAAAATACTTTCCAATTTAAAAAATAGCGTGTGATTATGTTTGCCTTGGAAAGAGAACTGGCAAGTGGCCTTATAAGTTATTCCCATGAAATTTTGAAGCCATTAATTCTGAATCTTCTCCTCCCCTGCCACTTTCCTGTTATGCAGAAAAGGTAGGGTTTCCTTCACCTCTCAACTGTACTTCTTTGGTCATCTATGATGCTGATATCATGCAAACTTTCTGCTTCTTACTTGATCTAACTTGATTTTTTTTTTGTTTTGTTGAAATTCTATTGATCATATAGATGACCAGAAATTTTCCACATCTTCCTTTGTTTTTTTCTTTCTCCTCTAGTGTCTCTACTTATGTCATTTATTCATTCATTTATTTATTCACTTATTCATTTATTTGTTTGTTTGTTTATTTATTTATTTGTTCATTTATATATTCATTCATTTACTTATTCATCTATTCATTCATTCCTTGATTTGTTTATTTATTCATGCATTTATTTATTTATTCATTCACGCATCCATTTATTTAATTTATTTATTCATTTATTCATCCATTTATTTATTTACCTGCTCACCTTTTATTTATTAATTTACTTATTTGTTCATTTATTTATTCATTCATTTATCTATCTATTTATTTACTTATTTACTCATTCATTCATTCATTTATTTGTTTGTTTGTTTATTTATTTCTTGGCTGGGCAATGGGGTGAAGTGACTTGCCCAGGGTCACACAGCTTGTAAGAATCAAGTGTCTGAGGCTGGATTTGAACTCAGGTCATCCTGATTCCAGTGCCGGTGCTCTATCCATTGTGACACTTAGCTGCCCCGTGCCTTTACTTTCTACACCTCTGTAGTACAGTTTATGATTGACGTTCATTTGTTTATTTTGCTCTTTGTGCTGTTTTCATTCTTGTACCACCTTAACCTTTTGACTTTTGTTTTCTGCTGCCAATTAAGAGAATCCATAATTTCTGACATTTTTCCCCCAGATTCCTTTCCACGGGTCTCATTGGTAGTTACTTGGTTTTGACTCTCATTTTGTCTAACCTAGGCTTGTGGACACAATTATCATTATTTTTGTAATTTCTCTGCAGTATTTGGACATTGAGAAGAAGTAGGTCACCAGAGATATTCTTCGGTCCTTTGTCATTTCACAAAACCACACTGTTTAGGAGATGTGACATTCTAATCTCTTGTAACTACTGGCAAACCCTGTTTTCAGCAGCACCTCCCTCTCTGTGAGAATGCGTGACCTGCTTTGTTCCCTGGTGATTTTTTGCTCTTGTACTCTCAGTCAAAGGCTCATAGCAAAGCTTGCAGTGCAGAAAGAATTTCCCTGCAGCACCTGCCTGTAATATGGGGGATAATGACATCTTCTCCAGCTCATTCACTTTGACTTTGGAAATGGGGCATTACTGTCAACAGCAGGAAGTGAAATCCATGCCTGGCATTATTCCATGTCATCTTAAGCAAAGATACAGTTCACAAGCTAAAGTCAAGCTCATGTAAGTGGACATTAACCTGATCCAAGAATGGGTCAATGAATGGCTGCTGGGATCAATGTCAGGATGCCCTCTGAGAGACAATTCTAGGGAACCCAGGGATGCTCATCTTTTCTAGGTTCTTTCCCACAGAGTATGTGACTGTGATGAGTCCCTGAGAAACAAGATATTTAGGATGACAGGAGAGTGCACAAATGACTGATGCTTTCTATCTATAGGGATTTACACTTACGGGTTTGAATTTTGCATATTTATCACACATTTCTTCCAACACATGAAAGTAGGACCAAAAATTCACTGAGAATACTGCACCATTTCAGGATCTGATCCTCACTGCATAGCTAGAATCTCTCTCTCTCTCTCTCTCTCTCTCTCTCTCTCTCTCTCTCTCTCTCTCTCTCTCTCTCTCTCCTCTCTCTCTCCCCTCCTCCTCCTCCTCCTCTTCCACCTCCTCCTTTCCCCTCTCTCTGACCCCTTCGGTAGTCTGGCAAAGCTTATAACCCCTTTCTCAGAAGAAAGTTTATAAGTCCATGAAATAAAATGTTTAGAATTACAAAGGGAACTAATTCTATTAAAACAAATTATCCAAACACTTTTAAGAGAAATTCTCAGACCCCAGGTTAAGAACCTCTGCCCTAAAGTAAATTTCTGCATGTTAATGGAAAAATACCTAAAAAGCCCCTCTTGTTGGTTCAGTGTAAAGCTGTGGAGGTACTTTCAGTGGATTCATAAGGGTTCAGCACCAGCTTTAATTAGAAGCTACCTGGGGTTTTAATGGGGGGTTTTCAAACTACTAGAGCAGAGATAGAGGAAAATGAGCCCCATTTAGTCTGAAAAATCAAGCAAAAGGTGACACAGATGGGCCATAAAGCAACACATAACTGCAAGTGGGTGGTCAAGGGAATTGTGGGAATGGAATCCATGTGGAGGAAAATCCCATCAGTGGAAGTGAAAGCTGCTTTCTCACACAAAGAACTGTGGAAATTGCAAGTGTGGCTCAGTGGGCTTCAAAGGAGAACAAAAGTCTTATAATGGGCATCTATGTATTTTATGTTCATGGGAGTATGTGCTGTGTATGTGTATTCTTTCTTCCCTCACTTTAGATCAGGGGTTCTTAACCTTCTGTGTATGAGTGTGTGGGGATCTCTTAGATAGTCTTAGGAAGCAGATGGAACCCTTCCCAGAATAATATTTTAAATGCACAAAGTAAAATATATAGGATTAAAAAGGATAGCAAAGGTTAGTGAAAACAAAGATATGATTCCCACCCTCAGTTCTTATTGTTGTGAGTTGTTTCAAATGTATCCTACTTTTTATGACCTCATTCATGGCAAAAATACTGAAGTGGTTTGCCATTTCTTTCTCCAGGTCATTTTCCATATGAGGAAACTGAGGCAAACAGGATTAAGTGAGTTGCCTAGAGCCCACATCTAATAAGTGTCTGAGGCTGGATTTGAATTCATGAAGATGAGTCTTTCTGGTTACAAGTCTAGTTTTCTATCTACTGCTCCAACTAGCTGCCCCACTCTCCCAAGATCACTGACCTCTCAAGTTATACATGTCCATAGACCCAGGATAAGAATTTTTGCTTTAGAAGGTGGTAAAGTATGTGTTAGTTTTGTCTCTTTATAGTTTTTGAAATAAAATAGTCTTTTGAATTTTTTTCAAACATTGATCATAATAATGTAATGGCAGAGTTAGAGGCATTCCATTTTCCCTTTCTTAATATGATTAATTTTCAAATAAGCTTCCATCTGATTATGAATGGATGATCTTGTCATACTCCTGTATGGGATCTTATTTTACCCCAGTCTTTATGCAAGGATAATCAAAAGACAGGGAGAGGCCAGTGACAGACTTGTAGACTAGGAAATCTTTGCCCCCCTTTCCCATACAACCACAGGATATCCCCAAAGCTGATGGCTGGCCAATTGTGAATCAAGTACGGTTAGATGTTTTCTTGCATGTGTACTTGTGGGAAAGGGTTCCTTATCAGAAGCCCACTTGCCCCATAGAGACTCAATATATTGTTCTTTTTTTTTTGTACCAAGGTATACTTCTTTCTGTTTTGGATTATAAAATTGTGGATGAAATAAAGCCCTTTGTATTGACTTGTATGCTGTTCTAAACAATGGGTTTTCTTTCCAAGATGCTTTAGGTTGCTATAAAAAGGATCCTATTACAGAGAGACGAGGAGTATCTGCTGATCTCTCCCTTTTTTCTAGTTCCTGCTCTGGTGCCAGATTTGAGAAAAGTGAAAATTCTCTTAAATCTCTACCAGGAGGCTCAGGAATGTTGTTGGGCATGGACTGCACACATCTTCCAGGGCTTGGACTTCCCATTTGTGTCATTATTTTTTTTTCAGGTCAGTAAAAACATTCATTCCTATAGTTCTATTTATTCTGTTGCTGTTCTAGGACCAGCTGACCCAAATTCTGTCCTTTTTGTTCTGTGCTGGCAAGAGTTTAGGATCCCATAAGAGAGAATCTGCTTTATTACTTCCATTAATTCTTGTGG
This sequence comes from Phascolarctos cinereus, assembly GCF_003287225.1. Taxonomy (NCBI): domain Eukaryota; kingdom Metazoa; phylum Chordata; class Mammalia; order Diprotodontia; family Phascolarctidae; genus Phascolarctos; species Phascolarctos cinereus. The sequence continues at coordinate 10,979,932 of NW_027556402.1, read as the reverse complement.
GAGGATTGATAGGCTTAAGTATGTGTCTTTCCACAGAGAATGTCCTCATGTTTTATTTATGTTTGAGAGCTGATGCAGGCTGTCCAATGAGAATGGGATGAGCTGTTCTCTTTCTGAACTTCCTGGACACCTCCATGTTATATGGTCTCCAATTAGTCTACATTTAACACCTTTCTACCAGAACTTTGCTGTCTTCCCTTGGAAACACCCTGGGGTCTGATAGGCCAGTTTGGGCCTTACTGGGGTAAGGGATCCAGTTCTCCACCTTTCTCAGTCATTTCTGTGCCATGCCATGCACTGAACTTCCCCCCTCCCCAAGCTTTTCCTCTCTGTTCCCTTTCCTCATCAGAATATAAGTTCCTTGAGGGCAAGAACTATCTGTTGGCTATATTTTTTATCCCCAGCACTGACCATAGGGCCTGGTAAATATTAAGTGCTTAATAAATTATCTTCCTATCTATCCATCCACCCATCCATCCATCTATCCATCTATCTATCTATCTATCTATCTATCTATCTATCTATCTATCTATCTATCCATCTATCCATCCATCCATCCATCCATCCATCCATCCATCCATCTATCTATCTATCTATCTATCTATCTATCTATCTATCTATCTATCTATCTATCTATCTATCTATCCATCCATCCATCCATCCATCCATCCATCCATCCATCCATCTATCTATCTATCTATCTATCTATCTATCTATCTATCTATCTATCTATCTATCTATCCATCCATCCATCCATCCATCCATCCATCCATCCATCTATCTATCTATCTATCTATCTATCTATCTATCTATCTATCTATCTATCTATCCATCCATCCATCCATCCATCCATCCATCCATCCATCCATCCATCTATCTATCTATCTATCTATCTATCTATCTATCTATCTATCTATCTATCTATCTATCCATCCATCCATCCATCCATCATCTATCTATCTATCTATCTATCTATCTATCTATCTATGTATCGATCAATCAATCGATCTATCTACTTATCTTTCTAATTTCTCTAAGATTTTCTTCCCTCCCAGCTCAGGTAAATCTTCTCACCTATGGTGGGAATTGGAAAGACTAGGGCTGGACCCCCAACTCCATACATATGACTGCTAAGTAATAGCCCCTCCTTATCTTCCCTGTGTGTCTTTGAAGGGGACAGGATGTTTAAGCAAATTCCAGTAAGAGGAATCCAGGATCTGAGCGATTTATTCTCTCAAGATTTAGCTGGTATGACAGTTCACTTAAGGGAAATAAAGAGTTGATTTTAATTTTGATTTGTTTTGCTGAATATGTGAGCCCGTGTCTGAAGCTAAGAAAATGTTTCCTTTCTTTTCTGAATGTGTGAGTGTCTGTATGTGTGAATCTAGGAAAGTGTTTCTCTTGTTTTATCTGTATCTGTATATATAGGATGAAGGGGGTCTTAACTGAATTGGAGCTTTAGCTGAACAAAACATCTTTCTTATCTTGGCTTCCTGACTGTGGAGGGAAGACGTTTCCCTTTATCAATCTAGTCATGTCTTTGCTGGAGAATAGGAGAAAAAAGAAAGGTGTGGGTGGGTGGAAAGTATGTTTTTGCATCTGCTTATGTTGATGTAGCCTGTAAAAATTAATTAATTTAGCTTCAGTCAATTTTACAAAGAGCGAATGTCCTTCAGTTGGAAGGTATTTTAGGCTTTCCAAACTTCATGGTTTTAATGCTCAGTTTTGAAAAGCTGTTAATTGCCTTTTCATTTTGAATTTGGTGGATCAGAGTAAAAGAAAATAGAAAACAGAATGATTCAGAGGAAGAGGAAGAGGTCTCTTCCACTCTTCTGAGATGTCAGACAAAAATGCAAGACTTGTTTCGTATCACCCTATCTGTTCCACGAACAGAAAATAACTCCAAGAAAATTAAAATATTGCTCTCATGTTTATAAACATGTTGTAGTTTTATATGTGTTGAGCTTCTGAATGAATTGACTATGGACTGTGAAATTGGCTAAAGCACAAGGAGGATAAAATTTGTGCTCAATCTTTCTGTCATGTCCTCATTTCAGAGGTGGACATGATAGAACAGAAGAGTTTCACTAATTAACTGCTATGAGCTAGACATGTATTGATTGATTTCTTGTTTCCCCAGGATAAGGAAAATATTTTTGTTTGAAGTAGAATTGATGGAGTGTTTTAATTGTGTGAGAAGTTGTTCTAAAACAGAAGATAATAGCCTTAATTTTGCCATATTCAAATGTTTTCTAGAAGCTAGGTAATGCCCTTTTCTGTCCCTCATCTTGATGAAGCAATGGTTTATAAATTTTCATTTGAGTTAGCCTAATGTAACCAAGCTACAATTTATCAGTAGAGAAAAAACACTGCATTTTGTTCATATTTACTGTTCACCATGTTTCTCAGTCATCTCTCTCATTTTGATAAGTAAGTCAATATTTATTGACTAGGACCCTTTCTGGGTTCCTTTGGGGTCTTTGTTTGAACTATTAATTTACATTCGTTTAACTTCCGGATGAAGTTATTGCAGTCTATGGCTATAATATTTTTTTTATGGACCCTTTCCTATTTTTCATTTTCAATAGCTTATTTAAATAATTCCAGAGTAAATCATCTTAATTATATGCCTTATCTTTTTGATCATTATTATTATTTCTTCTTCTCCATTATAAAATCTAATCTGAGCTCAAATGAGCTGATGATCTCTGAACAGATAGTTGATGTGGCAGTCATTTCAGGAATTTCTCTTTCCTCCAAAGGCTGGACATTCATCAGGGAAAGGACTGTCATGTGACCATCTGAATGTATGTCTCCCTTCTCATTTTGGACCTTCCTCCAGCTTCATATCCAACCTCCATTGGGAAGACGATGGTGCCCTCAAATCAGTGATGCACAGCTTTATACCCGGTCATAGCCTTCACACCCGGGTGATTCTGAATCCTTAGAAATCATGAGCCAAACATCATTTCTACTCTGCACCACCTGATTCCTCATTGCCATCCTCCTAACCCCCGAACTCCAAAGTCTCAACAAAAATACTACCCGGACCTTTCAGTGTGCCCTGTGGAGTGCCTGATCCAGAGGCAAAAATCCATGATACCAGAACTTTGCGGTCAGCCCTTGGAAACACCCTGGGGCCTGATAGGCCAGTTTGGGACTTATTTTACTGGGATCTGATTCTCCACCCCTCTCAGTCATTTCTGTGCCACACCATGCACTGAACCATCTATCTATCATCTATCTATCTATCTATCTATCTATCTATCTATCTATCTATCTATCTACTTATTTTTCTAATTTCTCTAGGATTTTCTTCCCTCCCAGCTCAGTAAATCTTCCCACCTATGGTGGGAATAGGAAAGACTAGGGCTGGACCCCCAACCCCAAAGATATGACTGTTAAGTAATAGCCCTTCCTTGTTTTCCCTGTGTGTCTTTGAAGGGAACAGGGATTTAAGCAAATTCCAGTAAGAGGAATCTAGGATCTAGCTGGTATGACAGTTCACTTAAGGGGAAAAAAGAGTGGATTATAATTTTGATTTGTTTTGCTGAATATGTAAGCCCGTGTCTGAAGTTAAGAAAATATTTCCTTTCTTTTCTGAATGTGTGAGTGTGTGTATGTGTGAATCTGGGAAAGTGTTTCTCTTGTTTTGTTTGTTATCTTTTAAATTTTTAAAAATTATATATATATATGTATATATATGTATATATATATATATGTTTATATGAATGTGTGTATACAAATATATCCTAAATTACATATTAAAACAATTTTTAACATTTACTAAGTTTTCAGTTCCAAATTTTATTCCTCTCTCCCTCCCTTCCTCCCTCCCTTACCCTCTTCCTGAGATGTAAGCAATCAGAAAAAGTTCATATATATTCAATCATATAAAACATTTTCATATTAGTATTTATTTTTGTGTATATATATTCATATATACACATACTATATATATATATATGCATATATATATATATATATATATACACATACGTGCATATGGTATAAGTGTGTGTGTATATCTGGTATATGTGTATGTGTGTGTGTATATATATGTGTATTTATATATATATATATATATATATATATATATATATATATATATATATATATTATACAGAGAGAGAGAGAGAGAGAGAGTCTTTAATCATGATCTTACCACCATCCTCACATCCTCAAATATACAACCTCCATATTCAAGAAATGAAATCCCCTTGTCCCCTATCCCATTGACTTTTCATCTCTCTCTTCATTCCTTTACAAAATCATCAGCTTCATCTGCACCATGACTTTAACCCTTTAATTCTCTGCCCTGCCATCAATCGACATCTTAAACTCAATATGCCCAAAATGGAACTTGTAATCTTCCCCCTAAACCTACTCCCACCCCATCTCCTAACTTCTCTGTAACTGGAGAGGGCAACATCATTCTCCTGGTCACTTAGGTCAGAGAGAGTCAGAGAATGATCATAGAGAAGAGACCACTGGATTTGGCAACTAAGCAATTATTGGTAACGTTGGAGAGAGAAGTTTTGGTACAATGATAGGGTAGGAAGCAGGATTTTAAGGTGATAAGAAGAGAGTGAGAGGAGAGAAAGTGAAGGCAGCTTTTGTAGATGGGCTTTTCAAGGAAGTTAGCTACAAAGGACAGACCAGATTCAGGATGATAATTAGTGGAGATTGAAGGCTCAAGTGAAGGTTTTTCGGGACACTCAGACTCACATCCTAAGCTCCTCACTCTCACTTCTCCCCCTATATCCAATCTGGTGTAATCCGGTGCTGATCACCTTTGTCACATTTCTCAAATATGCTCCCTTCTCTTCTGTGACACTCCTACCACTTGAGTGCTGGCCCTCATCAACTTAGTGTAATAGCCCACTGGTGGCTCTGTCTGTCCCAGGTCTCTCACCACCTACCACATCCTCCATTCGACCCTTCTCTGAAACACAAGTCAGCTAATGTCATTCACCTGCTCAGCAAACTCCAGGGACCCTCTGTCCCATCCAGGACCCAATACAAAATGATCTCTTTATTAATCAAAGCCCTTTGTAACTTTGCCTCTTTTCCCCTTTCTTTCCAGTCTTCTCCCACCTTACTCCCTGACGTGCACTCTTTGATCATTGACACTGGACTCCTGGCTTCCCAAAAACAAGACCCTCTATCTCTTGACTCCAGACATTTTCTCTGGCTGTCTCCCATACTTCAATGTTCTCCTTTTTCCACTCTGCCTTTAAGTCCACCTAAAATCCCATCTTTAATGGAGAACCTTCCAAAACCCCTCTTCATTTTAGTGTCTTCCCTCTATTAATATCCTCTTTATATCCTGCATGTAGTTTGCTTTGTATATATGTGTTTGCATGTTATCTCCCCCATTAGACTGTAAGCTCTCTGAAGCCAGGGATTGTCTTTTGCTTCTTTTTGCATCCCTAGACTTAGCATAGTGCCTGGCACATAGTAGGTACTTCATAGATGTTTATTTATTTGTAAATTGACTTGCAATTAACTGCAATATAAATGCTAGTTGTCATTGCCATTGCTATTAAAAAATATTTTCCCAGTATTGTTATCTGGCAGTGAGACCTGAAATACTACTGATTCTGAAAAACTAAAAATGAACATCCCACAATGAGCAATGACAAATGTGGGCAGGTTTCAACATCGAACCAATAAGGAATAGCAAAGAATAGGAATAAAGGATGTCCTAAAGGAATTGTATGACTAGAAGAGAAAAATGAGTTAGTCAGGGGATGCCAAAACCCAGTGCTTCATTGGTACCACTATAAAGTTGAGGTGAAGCAACAAAAACCTATGGAACCCATAGGGAGCTTTGGGGAGGACATAGACAAGAATTATCCAGAATGAGCAGGCATGGAGACATTTTGATCTTCATCCTTTGAGAGATCTCTCAAATCAATGAATCTATTGCTTATTCGACAATGTCCTGAAGATGCATACAATGGGATGGTTCTAATCTGTTCAAAGACATTTGTGATTGAAAAAGCTTTTTTTTTTTTAAATTTTTCCCTGTAAGAATGGAAAACTGCATAGGTGCCTTAGAAAGATTTTAAAACTGTTAATGAAAATGCTTAAATTTGGAAGTGGAGAGTGTTCAGTTTTAATGTTGCATCCCTCTGAGTCTTTGCTAATATTAGAAAAAGCAATTCTTATATAAATCAATGAGATAGGAGATTTTAGGTATTGTAAAAAAAAAAGGCCATTTTGAATTTAAGCTCAAATTAAAGAAGGCAAAAAAAAAAAACGTATCTAGCTTTGAAAAGATAAGGGTTTTAGCCTTGATAATTTAATGTCCTAAGATAATGCCTATTCCAAGTGACTACAACCCTTTAAACATTATAGCAATGTTTGCCATCAACCTTGTTTGTTCCTTATTGCCTAAAAAGCTATTTCATTCATTAAAATCTAGATATTTAATATAAAGTCAACAGAAAAATCTGCAGAGTCCTCATTTAGTAAAAAACATAGCCCATTTTCTCTTGGGAATGATTACACAGGTTGTAGTAGACCAGGAGTGGAGGACCTGTGGGCTCAAGGCCATGCGTGACCCTCCACGTCCTCAAGCACAGTCCTTTGAATGAATCCAAACACACTCACAGGGCTGACCTTGAGGACCACGTGTGGCCTGGAGGCCATAGATTCCACTGTACTAGACCTTGAGCTACCGACTATGTCTGTGGTGGGGAGGGGAAGGAGAGGATGCTCTCAGCTAAGAATGCAATAGGAAACAAAATTATATTGAACAGAAAGTCTTGAGGCTTTAAAACATGATAATTAGAAAATTGGTTTTAAACTTCAAAATTTTAGATGAAAATGTTATGTTAAAAAGCTAGACAGGTAGTGTAAGTTTATGTACAATTTCCTCGTATTACAAAGTCTATATAAAAACTCTAACCATTGGTTAGTTTCAGCATAATTTAAAAACGGAGCAATTTACTGAACTGGGATTTTGATAATCTAAATATTTAATTTGGTGATTATTTGCCCAGAAATCTGAAACCTCCAGCTTTTGTATATTCAAACAATTGTGATTCTAGCCTTGCCTTCCTTGACATCTTACTATAATTTTTTTGAGTTCTAAAACTTTTATTCCTTCCACTCCACTTTCCCTAATCCTTGTCAATAACAAACATAGCAGACCTGTCTTTCAGGAAGACCAAATCCAGCTACATTATCACTAGATCATATTTTCTTTTGCCTTGGTTAGAGTTTGGGATTTATGGATTTAACTGTAACATGAAAAATATGGTGAACTCCAGTTGGAGAGTAGAGTATCAAATTATTCCCAATGCCTTCCTTTATAGAGGGCAGGAACAGGACTTACCCAACTCACTCCACTTTGCATCTGCTTCTCTGCCTGTTTTCAATTCCATGGAACAAAATATCCCCTGGTGTCTCATTCACTCCTCCCGCCCTTTTCCTACTTTTTTTATATTGTCTCTCCTCCCATTAGATTGTAAGCTTCTTGAGGGCAGGGGCTGTCTTTCTTTTTATTAGTTGTAACCTCAGTGCTCAGCACAGTGCCTGGCACATAGTAGATATTTAATAAATGTTTACTGGATTAGACTGAAGTTATGCTATCAAAGTATAAAGTCATTCATCTGGTATCTTGTTATGGGAATAACTGAAGAAAAATAGTCTGTGAAATGGAGCACAATTCATAAACAAAACAAAAAGCCTTCTTACAAATATAGTGAAATTATTTATATAGGCAGTAGTAAATTTTTGCTGCTTTTAAAATTTTTACTTGTTTAATAGCCTGCCTTGAACTTGAGATAGAGACACATTCGGTTTGCATTCAATGTTATTCTTCTAAAACATCAAGATGAGGGACTCTCAATGTTAATGGATATAATTGTACAATATGTGCCAAAACCTTTCCTTTACTTGTGAGTTTTGGCATTGTGCTCTTTTCATTTAAGGGATATTGCTCAGCTCAGTTGTCAGTTACATGGTGTGATGATATATGGAGAATGTGCCCATGTTGAAAATTTTCCATTTTGATCTCTGATTGATCTAGAAGTGTCCATAATTTGCCAAAGTATATTAGAGAATATATAACTTTATAAAAATGCTGAAAAACTGTTGGATTTTGACTTACTTCTATTTTCCAATAATTTGGTTCTTTGAGACATTTGACTTTTCTTTTAACTTTACTAATCATGGAAGCCTTATGAATTTGGTTAAAACCTATAGCACTATTGTTAAAGAGAAAGATTTTGAAGAAATTCAAATGGGACATGACTCAGGTTGAAGTTTGAAATAAAACACCATTTTGTCCCCCTAAACTTTTATGATATTCATACCATCAAGCACCCACACAAAGACTTAAAGTAACTCTCTGGTCACCCAGTTACTTATCATCTGGTCATGTGTGTGATAGAATTGCTTGTGCGACTAAAGTAAGGATTATTGATTATGCTAAAATTGTTATTGAGAATTAATTATTGATAATGGTAGAGTTTGTGTTATTGATTTTGGTTATTATGTTGACTGATGTTGCAACTGTTTTCTGATTGCCGTATGTACCAAATTTTAATTGGTCCACTCTGTTCAATAATGCTAATGTAGGATATGGAACCCATTTTAAAAATACAACAAAGAAACCTTAGTGAAGGAATTGACTCACGTAAGTGCACCTACAGATTATGAGATGCTTTTTCTCATGCTCCTCTTGTACTTTTCCATTATCCATGTGAACCAAGAGCAAAGAGGAAAGGGAAGGATTAGATCTCAAGGGATTAGTAACTTTAAACTGTATTAGTGCAATAGTACCAGTTGGCCTGTTTTGTGAGGATGGAAACCTGCAAGAGATAATGTTTGAAGGATCTTGGTTCCCTTCTCTCCTCATTGGAAACCTACAGATTGATTTTTCTAGGTCAGTTGTTCTTTTAAATAAATGTGTGTGTAATTGCTTTCTAGTGTTTAAGATAGATTCACAATATCCTTGCTTAAAAAAATGTTGCAATTATTACAAGACTTGAAAGAAATGTAAAGAAACAGCTCCAGAAATGGTATCCCCCTCTATATCAATCAATCAATATTTATTCAGAACTTATTGTGTACCAGGCACTGGCACATTTGTGCCTTACAGTACAAATTGTAAGAGAATTGTGAGATTTGCAGATTCTAGAGCATTCTTATTGGCCACACAAATGGAATTGTGATGAGTAATTCGTGAAAAATAATATAGCAAAGATTCCTTCTTAGACTAGATTTCAATGGCCTAAAACTTCCTTCAGTGCTTTCCTACACATTGAGATCATTATGGAAATAAAAACATGGTTTAATGTTTGAAATTCTTATGGTGCTCCATGCCAAGAAGTTCTCCAATGAAAAGATAATTCTACCATTATTGTTGTATGGGAGAAGCAATGTCTACTACTAAAAGTGGTTGGGATCCATTGCCATAGATTTAATTTCAACATTAGAAATCCACCACACATGGCCTAAGAAGTGTGCAAGGTCCTATATGTTAGGGTCTTTTTTTGCCTTAAAATGGTCAATGAAACCATCCTTAAGACTTAATTGAGTTCTGAGGACTAAAGATTGAACTGTTGACATAGTTTCCCAGAACCTAAGGCACAAGAGATTAGTCATGGCTTGTTAGGTTTGAAGGGCTTCCCACTTCCATGCAGGTCAAGACATCCTTCAGACAGGGTATATCATTATGGTAAATAGGCAGAAAGAGAAGAGAAACTATACCTAGCTGAACTAATGTTAACTTTTTGGTGAATATTTGGTGAATATGTTTTCCATGATATTTTTTTATATTCCTATTAAACATATTTTCAGATTAGTGATGTAAGTAAAAATTAGAACCAATAGGAGGAACCATCAGAAAGAGGAAACAAAACTCAACAGAAGAGAAAAAAAATAGCAAATAGTATGCTTCGATCTGCATTCAAATTCCATAGCTCTTTCTTTGGAGATGGATAGCATTTTCCATCACAAGGTCTTTGGAGGTGTCTTAGATCCTTCTATTGCTAGGAAGGGTTAAGTTTATCAATATTAGTCATCACACAACATGGCTGTTATTGTGTACAAAGTCCTCTTGGTTCTGCTCATTTCACTCAGCATCAGACCATACAAGTCTTTTCGGGTTTTTCTGAAGTCAGCCTGTTCATCATTTCTTATAACACAATAGTATTCCATTACATTCATATACCACAACTTGTTCAACCATTTCCCAGTGGATGAGCATCCTTCAATTTCTAATTCTTTGCCACCACAAAAAGAGCTGCTATGAATATTTTTGTATATATGGATCCTTTTCCAATTTTATGATCTCTTTGGGATATAGCCCTAGAAGTGCTATTTCTGGGTCAAAGGGTATGCACATTTTTATAGCCCTTTGGGCATAATTCCAAATTGCTCTCCAAAATGGTTGGATCATTTCACAACTCCCCAACAATGCATTAGTGTTCCAATTTTCCCACACCTCCTCCAACATTTATCATTTTCTTGTTTTATCATCTTTGCCAATCTGACAGGTGTGATATGGTACCTCAGAGTTGTTTTGATTTGGATTTCTCTAATCAATAGTGATTTAGAGCATTTTTTCATATGACTATAGATGGCTTTAATTTCTTCTCCTTAGAACTGCCTGTTCATATCCTTTGACCATTTATCAATTGGGGAATGACTTGTATTCTTATAAATTTGACTTAATTCTCTATATATTTTAGAAATGAGGCCCTTTTCAGAGAGACTGGTTGTAAAAATTCTTTCCCAATTTTGTACCTTCCTTCTAATCTTACTTGCATTGGCTTTGTTTGTGCAAAAACTTTTCAGTTTAATATAATCAAAATTATCCATTTTGCTTTTCATAATGTTCTCTCTCTCTTCTTTGGTCATGAATTCTTCTGTTATCCATAGATCTGATAGATAAAATATTCCTTGCTCTCCCAGTTTGCTTTTAGTATCATGATATTTTCATGATATTATCGAAGGATCTATATTTTGTATATTATATATATAATATATAAAATTTTATTGTACTATATTTATTTTTATATCATTTATATCTAGATAGTTATGTTTGTATTTTATATATTTATTTATATATACTACTAAACGATATATATATGTGTGTGTGTGTGTGTGTATACATATATATATATATATATATATATATATATATATATATATATATATTTTTTTTTTTTTTTTACAAGTGTCTCATTTTGTTCCAATCTGAGCCTGAACGAACAGACTGAGGCAGACCTGGTCTAGAACATATGATCAGGTATTAATTAAATGTTTTGCCTATTTACCAATAGGTATCAGTCTTGTCTGAGTACTTGGAATGCCCATGACAACTTCTAATTAGGGATAATTGGCCTGTCACTGAGAAAAGTAATTTGGCTCTACTGGAGAAATTCATTCTACTTATCCAACAACATTGTTGTCCATAATTCAGACTATATAAGAGAGTGTAAAGGAATCCCCACACACCTCTTTCTGCCTTCTGCTTTTACAAGTGTACTCCGTCTGGAGGCAGAAATAAGTGCCCAAAGATGGACATACTGGCCTACCTCAACACCATCTGGTTCCTCTGCAACTGTAGAATGTAATAACCAAGGTCTCAAGACAGAGTGTCTTGTCTTTGATTCCACCTACTCTAATCCCCATGCCATTTGTCCTTTAAATTTTCTTTGTCCCCAACAAGTATATAACCAGAGCTCTCTTTGATTCTAAGGCTTGGTCAAAGGGCCTACTAAATCCTTCTTCCAATTCTATCCTTATTATAGTAACTTTTATCTTCAATTATTTAGTTACACAGTCCTCTGGATCCAGAGAAGCAAAGTCGCTGTGCATGAACATTTGAATATGCTGTCTAGCTGAATTTGAACTCTCCAATATTGGCCAAAGGAGCCATTTTGAAAAAAGTCATTGCAATTTCCTGAGAAGAGACTGTATTTGTTTGTTTAACAGGGTACTTGAAAAAAGAGTTGTTACCTGTGGCTGTTTAAGGGTAAAAATGCCCCATCCTTATTTCCATACAAGGTTGTAGCTTGATATCAGCAAACAAGCAAAGTTACATTTTATCATTACAAAATAATAAAACTCAAGAAGTCAGTCAATTGTACAATATTAGGACAACATATCTATACATTATATATATTATGTATATATATAATATATATATATACATTATATGTGTGTATGTGTGTATGTGTGTGTTAAACAAGAAATAGCTTCAAAAGGAATCACATCATCCCATCTTGCTGTGTGTTCCCCTAACATTCACTTTGACTCATGCAGTTAAAAGAATGAAAGAGGGAATCACATTTTAAAAAGAGTTCCTTTTCAATGCCTATCTTCTAACTACCACCACCAGCAATAAACATTAATATGATTTTTTTTGCATGAAGGAAGCATGTTCCCATAAACAACATACAAGACATATAACTAATACTTAGCACTCTCTCCTAGATCTTATTTTATATCTTGCATCAAAAGTTATGTTATAACATCTTGCATTTATATGACATTTTTGAGGTTAGAAAGTTGTTTCTTCACAACAATCCCATGAGGTATGAAGTGCCCTCACTATTGTAGCACCTGGAGACACCCCCAGGTCGAAGAGTGGATCTCACAGACAAGATTCCCTCTGGTTCAAGATATGCTCTGTGTTTTTATCCTCTCAAAATCATAGCTCACAAAACCTCCTCCCCTCATATACTTACTTTTATTACTTAGCCAGAGGCTAAAATTAATTCAAAGTGACTTAATGAAAAAAAGATAGTAAGAGAAAGCTTTTGGTCATTTTGGTTATGTGCTACTCTTCATGAACCCATTTGGGGTTTTCTTGGCAAAGATATTGGAACGGTTTGCCAGTTCCTTCTCCAGATCATTTTAGATGAGGAACTGAGGCAAACAGGGCTAAGTGACTTGCCCAAGGTCACACTGTTAGTAAGTGTCTGAGACCAAATTTGGCCCCAGGAAAATATTTTCCTCACTCTACACCTGATGCTCTATCCACTGCATTACCTAGAAAAGGACTTCCAGAGCAAGTGATGTGAGTTAAGAGTTGCCACACATATTTCTTACACATTTGCCTCACTGCTACGGTCTAATTTTAAGCCTACTCCTCTATTGGATGCTATGTGTATATGTAGGAAGTAGTGAACTAGGTTCTTAGGAGAGGGTTTTGTATTAACTATCTTTTTAAGGTTATCTGAGAGTAGTAGTTGTCCTCTGGGGACTCAACATGCCAATTCAAACAGAAGTTGGGGAATGCTGCTGCTGCCCTCTCTTCCTCCTCCTCCTCCTCCTTCTCCTCCTCCTCCTCCTCTTCTTCTTCTTCTTCTTCTTTCTTCTTCTTCTTCTTCTTCTTCTTCTTCTTCTTTCTTCTTCCTTTTCCTCCTCTTCCTCCTCCTCCTCCTCCTCCTCCTTTCCTTCCTCCTCTTCTTTCTTCTTTCAAAGACCTAGGACAATTTACTTTTGTCCTATGCAGTTTTCATTTTTGGTTTCTTGAAGTATGGTTCTGAAAAATAGGCTTTACAAAAGTCCATTGGGTTTCAAATGGAGCTGCTCCACTATACCTCTAAATCTAATGCATCCTAGCATTCATTGAATGGCCAATAATAGGCCCAGCACAAGCTGCTGCAACTCATTGTTTAGATTTTGATGGCTTTGATGAATGTAAATATAAATTGTTTTCTATTCTGGCCAGAAAGTTTGAATGTTTTCCCCTCCCAGATTGATATCTTTGGAATTATAAATTGAGTCGTCTTCTGTCTCAATTCTTATCTAGCCCATGATCATTAAATGGGTGTGTCAGCAGACAAAGACCTGAAAAAGGCCCTAATTTAGAAAAGCCAAGGTCCCATGGCATCCCGGGCCATTGCCAGTCCTCTTGACTTTGACCTCCAATGACTCTGGAGAAAAGAAAGAGTCTGATGACTTTGCACAGCTCTGCTTCGGTCAAATCCAATTCACATCTAAGTTAAGATGTCATGTTCATGATACCATTGTTTCTTTTTGAGAATTACAAATAACTGCAACCTTCAAAGGCCTCTGACCTTTTATTGTAGAACCTGCTAAATTTTGTCTGCTTCTGTCTGTGGCTCCACTATATTCGTATTTTTTTCTTTTTGGTTACTTGCAATATTTTCTTATGGACACAGGAGCTCTGGAATTTGGTTATAATATTCCTTGAAGTTTTCATTTTGGGATCTATTTCAGCAGGTGATCAGTAGATTCTTTCTATTTCTATTTTTATCCTCTGAATCTAAGATATCAGGGTGGTTTTCCTTGATGATTTCTTGAAAATATAATGCTGGTGTTTTTTTTTGTCATGGCTTTCAAATAGCTCAATAATGCTTCAATTATCTCTGTTCCACCTATTTTCCTGGTCAGTTGTTTTTCTGATGAGTTAGTTCACATTTTCTTCTTTTTTTTCATTTTTTTAACTTTGTTTTATTGTTTCTTGATGTCTCATGGAGTCATTAACTTTCACTTGTCCTTCTAATTTTTAAAAGAATAATTTTCTTCAATGAACTTTTGTACTTCTTTTTCCATTTGACCAATTCTGTTTTTAGTGTGTTATTTTCTTTAGTATTTATGCCTCTTTTACCAAGTTATTAATTCTTTTTTTTAATAATTATTTTGTATCACTCTCATTTTTCTTCCCAATTTTTCCTCTACTATTCATCTCTTTTTTAGTCTTGCAGGAATTCTTATTGGGCTTGTTTCCCATTAGTATGTTTTTTCTTTGAGGCTTTGCTTTTAGCTGTTTTCACATTGTGGTCTTTTTCTGGGCTTGTCTTGGTCTTCTCTGACACTGTAGTAGCTTTTTTTTTTCATGGTCAGGTTCTTTTTTGTAGTTGTTGCTGTTGTTTGCTCATTTCCCAGCCTATTTATTGACTTTGAACTTTATTTAAAAGTTGAGTTCTGTTCGTACTGTCCAAAGCTTCAGACTCTTTCACACTACTGCTTTCAGAGCTTGTTCTGGGGGGGGGGGGTCTGTAAATTTTTGTTGCTTCCAAGGTGGTGAGATCAGAGAAAAAGTATGCTCATTCCTCTCTCTTGGTATGTTCTCTGGGCTTTAATCAGGAAGAATTCTTGTTCCCCTGCAGCCATAAGCACTAGTGCTCTTCTCTGCTTTGGAACTGTGTCCAGGGCCCCTGCTCCCTTGTGACTGACCATAAGCCCTCCTCTATACCTTGAAATTGTGACCCAGAACTCTGTATAGGAAATAAAGTTTCTAATCAATGTCAGGTCCTGTACCCAATGCCAGCAAAGGATCCTCTGTATTATTGTTCTGACCAATTATCTTACCCCCTTACTATCTTTGGTTTGAGAGTTCCAGAAGCTATGGCCACCTCCAAAGCCCACAGCTGGTGCTGAAGCTGTGTTCACTTTGGGCAGTACCTACAGACCTCTCTTACCAACTTCCTAAGTTGTGTTAGGCTGGAAAAAGGTCTCATTCTGATCTTTTGTTGACTCTATCACTCCAAAATGTTATTTGAGGAATTATTTTAAAGTTATTTAGAAAGTAAAATTGGGATACTTTGTCTGGGTTCCTGTCTATACTCTGCCATCTTGCCTCTGCCCCTTAGTACTTTCCTTCTGTTAATCAAATATATTTCCTGAAACAAATGAGTTTGACATTTATCTTTAAAGGAACATGAAGAGAATTCTTAGTAAAATACTTGGTATGTTAAAAGAACTGAATGGTGGGATCATGTTTCCTAAAATGAGGAAAAGTCAATAATTACATGTAGTGATGGTTAAAGGTGACTTGAGTTATGAGTTTTCTCACAGATGATATATTGTAGATAATCATTGGCTGGTTATGGTGTCCAAAGCCTGTAATTTCTCCAATGGGAAAAGCTGAGGTTGGAGGGTATCTGCACTAAGTGAAACATCAGTATGGTGACCCCATGGGATTAATTGCAAAACAAAATGCCTCTATCTCTTGGTCTATCTCTATTATTTATTACTGTGTTAATAAATACTATAGTCCATTTTTGTTAATTGGAGGCTTTGGGATGGACAGATTATAAATGCATATAAAATAAACAATTTTTTTTAAAAAAAAGAAGTATCATCACACAATTATTTGTTTACATTAAAACTAAGCCTGAGAATCAGTAGCAAAATGAACTAGTAGTATTTATGGAGAAATGAGTGATGACCCTCCCTAGGTGACATGTAGAGTAGTTGTCAATCCTAGCCCTTGCAAAGTTTGAATGTAAAGTGCCTTATGAACCTTAAAGCACTAAATAAATGTCAGCATTATTTTTAAGTTATCATACATATATTCAGGTGATGAAACAGGGGCTCAGATATGTTAAGTGCCTTGCTCTTGGTCATGTGGCTGATAAGCATCAGAACATTTGGACTCAGATCTTACTAAAAGTCCAGCACTCCTTACACTGTGTACTATGTCCTTTCCATCCTTTATACTTTTATACTTACATATATTTATTGAATGTTTCTACCAAAGAGGGAAGGGCCCAGGCTCATAACCTAATCACCAAGTCACTTGGTAGACCCTCAGCTTCTCACTGTACAGGATGACTCTTCCAGTCTTCAAAGGCTAACTTCCCAGAAATCAGGCAATTCTTGGAACACACAAGGACAATAGTAGATATGAATCATTAGAATTCTATGGAACTAAAGATCATTAGATTTAGACTGGAAAGGGACCTTAAGGATTACTTAATTCAGTCCTTTTTATGTTATTTATTATTCATTGATGGTTTTTAAAGCTTCATATTCATTTCTAAATATATTCTTTCTCCAAACAAGTTTTCCCTTGTAAGAAAGAGCAAAGAAGAACATAAAAGTTCGGCAAAACCAAAAAGTGCATCAGCCATGTCTGATATCTTAGCAAACCTATGTCCTTCATCACTAGATGGTGTACTGGATAGAGTGCTGGGCCTGGAGTCGGGAAGGCCTGAATTCAAATCTGGCCTCAGATACTTACTAGCTGTGTGACCCTGGACAAGTCATTTAATCATACTTTCCTCAGTTTCATCATCTGTAAAATTATCTGGAGAAGGAAATGGCCAACCACTTGCAGAGAGAACCCCAAATAGGCTCAGGAAGAGTTGGATATGACTGAAAAATGACTGAACAACAAAAGGCCTTCATCTCTTCAAGGATGGAGGTATATTTCTCAACTTTTCTCCGGGGCTAAGTTTGGATGTTAACACTGCACAGGTTGTTTTCTTGGTTCTACTTGCTTCACTCTGCATCCATTCACATAATTCATTTCATATTTCTCTAATTTTTTTGTGTGTGTTGGTCATTTTTCCTATTTTTTTTTCACTTACTAACAGTTACTGACACTTAATGCCCAGGTTCCTTCAGAGGCTTGCTTAAATGTTTAATTCCACCACCACCCCTTCTCTTCACCCCCAAAGCACTGTTGGATGGGAGATTTTCATTGGCCCTGTTACATAGGGTAATTCTGTGGGATCTTAGGCTCTCACAATGAGCTTGGCTCTGATTCACAGCCCTTGGGAGGCACTTCATCAAAGTGGCCAGTTTGCACTCCCCTATACCTGTATTCCAAATGACATTAGAGGTTTTTGGTCAAGTATATTCAAAATGTGTCCACATATTTGTTCCCTGGCACCAAAATTCTGGTCCACTATTAGATCCTCCATTAAGTGTATGATTTCTGGTATATTTGGGGGTGTGTGTGAAAAGAATTACTCACAATCTTGTTTATTGGTAATCCTGCAGACGATGACTACTTACTGTGCAAATAACTAACTAGGATAAACTTTTAGACTCAGAAGTAAATTCAGAAACCAAAGGCCACCAACAGTATTTCTATGCCTTCAGTGGTGCCAAAACCACAGATTTCTGTTCATAATTGTAATGAGTTAAATTAGGAATCCTTAAGGTGGCAGGCTAAGTTAGGCTCATCTCTCCCAAAAGGTGCTTCCTTTCCCCCCCCCTTCTGTCTATGGTCTCCTCAGAATTCGGCTTCCGGCTAGTGTCCTTTGGGGATTACAGTATCTCCTCACCCCTCACCTGAAGGCACACTTGCTACTTTCTCCAGGTAAAGTTTGTCAAATTTAACTCATTATGATTGTGAACAGAAATCTGTGGTTTTGGCAACACTGAAGGAGTAGAAATACTGTTGGTGGCCTCTGATTTCAGCACCCTGGAGAGATTCTCTGGTTACCCAACCCTAGTTTCAGCTCTAGGGCTTGCTCCTCAGGCTTTCAGTCGTACAGTTATAGAATCAGAGCCAGCTAACTATTGTAATGGATAGAATACTGGATCTAGAGTCAAGAAGAATAAGCTTGAATTATATCTCACACACTTAGTGGCTGTGGGACTCTTGGTGAGTCAGTCACTTAACCTCTAGCAGTCTCAATTTCCCCTTCTATAAAATAGGGATAATAACATTTACCTCACAGAACCTTACCTTGATGTAAGGAGCACAGAGTTGTGAAGCCCAAGATCACAGAGGTAGCAAACGGTAGGCCTGAGATTCAAAGCCAAGCCCTCTGAGTGGAAATCCCAAGCCCTTTCCACTCTACTGCCCTGCTTCTTAGCATCTCAACACAAGGGATTAACTCTGTTAAGTGAAATGTCATCCTCTTCTGATTGCTATTCTTCCTTCCAGAAATGTCCCCTCTCTACTCCCTTTACCATGTTCTGTAATTATCTCTTCCAGATGTCCAGAATTTGTGGTTAGTTCTCTTCACTTTTTAGTCATTAGTATGAGTCACCATAGCCCTGCTCCTGGCCCTGGGAAAGTCAATTTCACCAAGACTGTGTTCCATCGCTATAGTTGAAATGTAAGACAAAACCTAGAGCAAGACCCCTCCCAAAGATATCTGTAGAGGATCACCCAGGATGAGCAGATATGGATGAATTCTGCTCACAGAGCCAATACTCTCAGAGATAAAATCACAGCTTTACTGAAATGTCAAAATATTTTGAGCCATGTCTCAGGATTCCTCCCACCACACCATGGACCGGTTGTGTGATGTAGGGCAATCATCTCTAGGTCAGGGTCTCCTCTTCTTCCAAAAAAGGGGATTTGATTAGCAGATCTCTAAAGTTCTTCCCATTACTAAGAAGTTTAGACTTCTGAATTCAAATAACTGTAGAGACCTCTTCCCTCCCCCCCCTACAACTATTTCCAATTCTGTGTCATCTGCTTCCTCAATCTTGCTTACAGGTCCTGCAGGCATTTGTGAATGATATAACTAACATATACATATATTTCTAAACTTTCTCAGTCTTCCAAATAAGGATTCCAGCTTTATTTAAACATATCCAATATCATTTAAAACGCTCGCACATACAAGTGTTTTCTCCACAAAACTCTGGTTTCTTCAGAACTGAACCCAGAAAGTTGATGTTATTTTTTTTTTCTTCTAATGCTTATCTTGACCCACTTTCAAGGGCCATAGAACATTCCACTGTGATTGGGTCGATGTCATTGCAGCTGCAGAAGAGCTGAGGGAGGGACTTGCAGAGGCATTATTAAATGTAGACATGGTTGATTGAAAACTTGTGACAAAATTCAAACCTCATTAACAAGCTTCAGTGTGCTTCATCTCTACCTTTTTGAATTCCCAGCTTCCTTGAAGGCTCAACTCACATAACACCTTCTACTGGAAGACTTTCCTGATTCCCCTAATTGTTAAGGTTCTCTTGGCCCCTCAAATTACTTTGTATTTATTTAGTTGTCTACTTATATGCCAGAGTAGAATGTAAACCCATGACAAGGAAATGTTTCATTTTTTTCTGCCTCTAGGCCTTAACACAACAACAAGAATGTAGTAGGTACTTAATAATTTAAAATTGACTTGAATTGACATTTTGAGTTCTTAATGTGGATGATAGCAATACATGATAATGTCTAATAATACCAATCAAATTGAATTAATTAGATTTGTACTGTCTAAGTGAAAACAACACTTTTTGTTTGAACTGTGCGTTCAAAGGTAGAAGTCAGAGAACCAAGTCTACCATAAAATTGTGAAAAAGACCAAATGAGTCCAAGGCTAAACCAGTGAGGCTTGTTGGAGTCTGTCTATGACCATGCTAGTGATGAGAGTATAAATGTTTTATATATACATATATAAATATAAGTATATTTATATATGAAAATATAATTTATATATAAATATATAAAATATAATATATATATATATATATATAATATAATATAATTTATATACATATATGTAACAAAATGATGGAAGTTTAGAAAGTAGGATGAACCCAACAAATAGTCAATTCTCTGTACCCATCTATATATTGGCTTCCTACCCTATTGTTTACTGTTTGTCTTTGAATTCCTTTAATGGCCATTAGCCTTCCCATTTATCTCAGGCCATTTTTTCCCCTACCATAGCTTTCCAATTCTCACTTCCTTTATTTTTTTTTCCTAAAGCTCTTAAGAGAGGTCATAACAGTGCTATTGCCAAATATGATTTTAAACAAACAAACAAGCCATTTAAAATAGCCTAGAACAGGGCAGCTAGGTGGCACAGTGGATAGAGCTCTGGCCTTGGAGTCAGGAGGATTTGAGTTCAAATCCATCTTCAGACACTTGACACTTACTAGCTGTGTGACCTTGGGCAAGTTACTTAACCCCAATTGCATCACCAAAAAACAATCGTCGTCATCATCATGTAGGACGTGATGATCTGTCAGATTTCAGGAAATCCTGGAAAGACTTGCACACAACGCACACACTCAGCAACACAATGATCCAAGATAAGTACAAATAACTCAAGAAAGAAAATAACATCCATATCCAGATAAAGAACTGATTGACTTTGGATGTAGGTCAAAGCATATTTTTTTCACTTACTTTATTCTTTCTTATGGGTTTTTTAAATGTTTCTTCTTTCACAACTGTGACTAATATGGAAATATTTTTACATTATAACATATGTATAAACTATATCAAACTGCCTACCATTTTCAGAAGAGGGGAGGGGAGAGAGAGAGGGAGGGAAGGAGAAAAATTTGGAGCTCAAAGTCTTATAAAAATGAATGCTAAAATTTTTCTTGACATGTAACTGGAGAAAAAATACTATTAAAATTAAAATAATCTAGGACATATGATTAAAACATATAATACTTTGAAAGAAATGGTCTGATGGTTACCTGCATATTTCATTTCTTGATATAAGTCCTGTGATGATTTCAGAAACATTTGTATGAAGAATAAAAATGTCTAAAAAGCAGACGAAAAGTTATTCAAACATCAGCTTGATATCTATGTTGAGGATTAGGAAAAAAAAGTTCTAAAAACTGCCTGAGAGTTATTTGATATTATCCTTTTCACTCTTATGAGAAAATCAATACAGTAATAAATAATGCACTAGGTAAAAGCATCTTTTCTGATGGACATAAAAAAAACTTCATTGATTATGGAATGGGACATTACCTATTAGAATTAGAGGAAAAATAACAGAGACAATTAAAATTCTCATTTCACTTGAAATGAGATAAGGTAAAGAAAATGACTTTTAGAAAATTAAAAAGAAAACCAAGCAATGAATACAGTCAAGGAGCAAAGGCTCTTCTTTTTAACCCACAGCAATATTGGTCTGAGTCATAAAATACCCTAATTTCTGAATAATTGAATGGCAATAGAAAGGCATACAATGAGCACAAGTAGGCTGCAACAAATCACAAGCAAAAGATTGTAAAGATTGTACATGGCAATGAATCTGTAAGATGCAGGAGGTCCATGGTTGAGGGACAAGTGAAAGAGAGTCCATGATCTTCAATGATAATAGCTCAATGTATAAAGGTCTAAAGCAATGGTTCTAACAGTATGTAGCCTCAGGATTCTTTCAAATACTTAAAAATTATTGATAACCCCCTGTGTTAAAACTGTCTCTTGTTCTGCTCTCCCTCACCACCCCAAGCTTCTATTCAGTATACTAAGTTTATAAGAAGCTAGTATAAAATGACAGTAACAGGGAGTAAGATTGCAAAGGGGAACCCAGAAAGCACATACAGACCATCCCAAAGATCAAAGGAGGATAATTTGCAAACTGTCTCATAGATTGACCAAAAATCACATCCTGGTAATGTGGGCTGAAAAAACAGGAGCCATTTAGGCTCTGTGATCAGGCCTTTTGGTTCTGTGATGTGTAAATCTCAGACAAGTTCTAGACGTCCGCAGTAAGACCACCAGAACACCAGATGGTGTTGATAATTTTGAGATGAGATGGATGTATTAACTTTTAAGTTAAGTTTTACCAGCAACATTGGGAGGATTTGGACATGTTAATGAACTTAGCCCAAGGTGGCCTAGATAAGAGTTAGTCTGTTCCACACAAAAACACTATGAAAATGAGAACTCAGAATCCTGCCCCCAGAGCACTCATGTCCATGTTTCTGAGTGCTCCCAACAGTAATCCATGGTTGCACAAGTTGCTCTCTATGACTTTCCCCTGCCCATTCTCTTTGTCATACTGAATACCTTCCTCTACCAGCTCATCCCAGTCCTTAATCTGTCTACCTCTGTACTCCCTCTTTTTGTCATTCATCTCTTTACTCTGTGCTATTTCCCCTGCACCCTCTAGGCCTTATTAAAATGTGATTGAAGTATTACCCCCCACCACCACAGTGTTCTTTCCTGGTGAGCACCCAAAGAACTGGGTGTGCCTGCCCCTATTTCATAATTCCATAAATTAATTAGCAATTCAATATCCCCCCACACACAAAAGAACTTTTGTCTATGTGGGTTACATCTAGTAATGCTTACTATATTAGCTAATGTATACCTACACATTGGTTGTTCTACTTAATAAAATATTCACTCTCTGATTTTTTTTCTAATTTGTATGACACAGTTGCAATATAAAATCAAAAATGTCTTCTCATATTACACACTTCATATTTTAGTGCTTTTTATTCTAAGTCATTTGTCATAGTCAGATATCAGAAAATTGATATGTATGTGGAATATGAAATTCAACACAATTCACTTTCCAATATGAATTCCGATGAGATGATCATCAAATTCACTTTGTTATGAAAGTTTGAATTGCTAGTGAAACATGTCTAATGGGAATTTTTGTAGCTAAATAAATAGCAGCATGTGTTTTATTTTCAACCTAAAAATCATGAGACCCAAATTGGAAAAAAAGAAGTCATTCTATAAAAGAATCCATGGCCAGATACACCACCCTCTTTCCCCAAGGCAAAGCCTTGCAAGATTATCTAGAAGAGTATGCAGAAAATACACACAGAATAGCATAATCAAAAGTTAATTACAAGCAAGGAGAATTCTCTTTCTGAAATTCATAAGAAATATAGCAGAGTATATAGAGAATTTAAACAATAGATGTCTTTGGGGCTGAGGGGGAAGTGTGACTCCCTTTGCCAGTGTATGCCAGCCAACAGCTATGAAATATGAAATGTTGAACAAAGCAAGGTTTTGCTTTTGCTTTTTGTTTTTACAAAATAGCCCAGCTGTTTGATTCAAAATAAACCAATAACATGAAAAAAAAATCTTTTATCACAACAGAAGCTCAAACCACAGCTTTCTGCACCTGTGCTGTACATGATGCTGGCACCGAGGTCTAAGGTGAGATCCTGTCCTCATTTCCACAGCTGCAGAACACCACGTTTCCATCCAGATTCCATAGCAACTTTTTGTGCCAGGGAACACACAGGATCTTTCTTTTCAACTGGTTGATGATTCTTGTTTTAAAGTCTTAATTTCTGTGAATTGGACAGACACCCACCACCTCTTGTTTTAAAAGCATCACCTTTAATTCGTTTACTTTCGATCTCCCCATTGGAGGCTAGTTCCTGGTGAGTCAGCATGTACTTCTCATTCTTAGCTAGTGCCTTTTCATTTATACCAATTAATGTGATGGCATGGGGTACATGTGGCTGCATGACTATTTCAGTGTACACATTAGAGGTAGGCCTGTGATCCACCCATCTGTCCCCTGCAGAGTGCGATCAGCTGTGTCAGAGATGAATTGGTGGTGCGTTACGTGTTGGGGATGGAGAAACTGATCTAATCCCATTACCGTGATGGTTTCTCCGGTTTTAATTCTTTGGTATAGCAGTAGCCTTTAATTGCCTCAGTTTCTCATCTTTGACCCAGAGTTTCTGCATCTCGAGCTGTTTGGCAGCTACAGTATGCTCCTGTTCTTTTTCCCATTTTCCTGGTAGTCTATTTCATCATGCCTTTCAATCTTGCCTCCTGCCTGCATTTGTCAAAAAAAATGGTGCTGAAGTCTTTGGCTCTGGCTTTCAAGTTCTTGTTGCAGATTGAGCTTATCTTCCTCAAAGATTGTAGTAGTTTTCTCTAAAATTTTAATCTCATGTTTCAAAGTTTTACTTTTCTTTTCTAATCTATTTCATATCATATCTTTTTTTATTCATTCATATCTTTTTCATTCTATTTCAACTTTCTGCCCCATAATCGCTTTTTCCTTTTCATTTAATTTTCCTTGAATATATTTTCCCTTATTCAAAGCAGAATTATCAAATTCTTATGGCATATTTCTAAAAACAATTATTTGTTTATTAAATTCTTCTGTCATCATTTGTGCAACATGATGGTGTTTCTCTGAGACTTCAACCAGCCTTGGAAGTGTCTGTTCCTCATTGACACTTAGAATTTTACATGGTGGCAAAGGTGGAAGACTCTGCAGATGGAGCTTTGTAATAGTCTTTACCACCAACCGGACCTGCTCAAAGCTCAAGTCTCCATGCAAGTTCTAACCTAATGGACTGATTTCTGTTAACATTGGCCCCTAACCCTAACCCTAAATTCTTAGATAGATTAATTCTCAGACAATAATCTCTGTCTGTTGTTGGGACCAGACTCAAAGTCTTTTTATCCTGGTAGAATCTATTAGAGTTTATCCCTTCTAGAACAGTTTCAAGATTCCAGGGTCAACTCTACACTACATTGAGGCCTTAGAAGAAGATTTTGTGTGCTTTTACAACAGTTAAAAGAAAGGATGGAGGCCAATAAATGCTCAATTTTTTTAAAGTAAACTCTTTGTCAAGATAATTGCCTTTCAAGAAGGAAAGGTAAAAAAGACCAGGAAATTTCATGAGTCAAGTAGACTTCAAGAAGGAAGGAGCTTTACTCTATGTTTTGCCTTAGGCACTAGCTGGGGGAAATGAGGCATGAAGATAGAGATTAGAATGTCTAGATAAGTAAGAACAAAATATACCTCAAAGGGGAAAGTGGAGTAGAGAGGGTCACCAAAATAAACCCAGGCTTTGCACATGGTTGGCACTGGAAAAATAAACACTACACAGTGAAGTTACAAGCGCTCAGCTCCACACTGGGGTCAGGAAGGAAAAGCTGCTGGAGTCTATGAACAGAGACAAACAACATCCCTAAATGTCCTCTATGTCTCCAATTCCAGTAGGAGCAGCAGTTGACTGCAAGTCAAGTCAGGCTTCAATGTCATCAACTGATCATTGAGAGAAGAAAAATATCATTTTATGACAAAAATATTATAGTCAGAGTCTTATTGGAAAAATCAAAATACTGAGATCAATTTGTGGGAATAAACTCAAGATTCTCTCCATCTCATCTCACCCATAACCTGCAGGATACTTAGATGAGTGTAATCTATGAGTGCAATGGAATATTGTTGTAATCGCAACCCATGGGTCAAAGCCTATTTGCATAATACTCTCCCCATTAATGGAGATTTATCATGTCATGCTTCCTGCCTACATGAAGGGCAGAATTAGAAAGAGCTTGAGAGAGGAGAGCGATTCATCTTCTTGCTATCAACTTCTGAAAGATTCTCTTCAATCACTGAAGAGAGAGAAAAAAAAAACTCTGGGCAAAAGCCAACACAATTGAGGTGCCAGCTCCTCTATATGTCAGTTTCTTCCCAAAGATTCCTTCTCTCTTTGGAGCTATTCCTGAATAGGATCTGGAACCACATGTTTCTTTTTTAGATCTGGAAGCCTGTAGACTAATAGTTCTCATCTCCACCTCTTGCCAACTCTGCCCCTCAGGCAGGCATGGGGCATTGGATAATCAGTCTCCCCTAATGAGGAGCATCTTATGCAAATGAGCTTTGAGTCCTGGGTTATGTAAGAAATGTTCAAA
>NW_027556402.1:7158849-7271349 GCF_003287225.1 Phascolarctos cinereus | reverse complement strand
TGCCCTGAAGCTGGACAGTTCTTGAAGGAGGTAACATAAGGAAAGAGGAAACTTATATATGTTACTATAATGAAAGCTATAGACTGAGTTTCTTTTCTTTCAAGGCAGACATATTGACCATAAACTTTGAGGAATCATAGGGAGTGAAGGGAGAAATTGCCCTATAAATTAGAACAGGTCTGCCCATGTCTTGCTATTATAATAATCCAATTGAGATGTGATAAGGACATGAGCTAGGGTGCTAACTGTGAAGTGGAGAGTAATGAACATGTATAAAAGATATTGTGTTGATAAATGGTAAAATGATATGAACAGGTAGTTCTCAGATGCAGAAATTAAAGCCATCTATAGTCATATGAAAAAATGTTCTAAATCACTATTGATCAGAGAAATGCAAATCAAAACAACTCGGAGGTACCACATCACACCTATCAGATTGGCCAACATGCCAAAACAGGAAAATGATCAATGTTGGAGAAGATGTGGGAAAATTGGAACACTAGTGCATAGTTGGTGGAGTTGTGAAATGATCCAACCATTTTGGAGAGCAATTTAGAAGTATGCCCAAAGGGCCATAAAAATGTGCATTTTTGACCCAGCAATAGCACTTCTAGGGCTGTATCCCAAAGAGATTATATAAACAGGAAAAGGACCCGCATATACAAAAATATTTATAGCAGCTCTTTTTGTGGCAGCAAAGAATTGGAAATTGAGGGGATGCTCATCCATTGTGGAATGGCTGAACAAGTTGTGGTATATGAATGTAATAGAATACTACCATGATATAAGAAACGATGAGCAGGCTGACTTCAGAAAAACCTGGAAAGACTTGTATCCTCTGATGCTGCATGAGGTGAGCAGAACCAGGAGAATGTCGTACACAGTAACAGCCATGTTGTAAGATGATTAATAATGATAGACTTAACCCTTCTTAGCAATGCAAGAATCTAAGACATCTCCAAAGGCCTCATGATGGAAAATGCTATCCACATCCAAAGAAAGAACTATGGAGTTTGCATGCAGATCTAAGCATACTATTTGCTACTTTATTTCTTCTGTTGTATTTGGGGTTTCCTCTTTCTGGTGGTTCCTCCTACTGGCTCTAATTCTTATAACATCACTAATGTGAAAATATTTTTAATAGGAATGTATGTGTATAGCCTATATCAGATTGTGTGCCATCTTGGTGAGGGAGAGGGAGAAAAATTTAAAACTCAAAAGCTTATGGAAGTGATTGTTGAAAAATCAAAATAAATTAATAAAAATACATTATAAAAATAAAAAAATAAAAGATATTGTGAAATTGGAATTGACAAGATTTGTCTACTGATCAGATGTGTTGGGTTAGTGAAAGTAAAGGGTCAGTAATGACACCACAGTTGGGATTCTGGAGGGAATGGAAGGATGATGGTGCCCTTAACAGTATTAGAGAAGTTCAGAAGAGGGATGAGTTTGGGGAGAAATTATAATGAATTCAGTTGGACATTTTGAGCTTGAGATGCCTGGAGGACATGGAGTTTGAAATATCCAATAGAGAATTGGTGATATGAAACAGGAGCTCAAGAGAAAATCGGAGGTTGAATAATAGAGTAGTGTGTATAGAGATGATAATTGAGTGAGTGGATGTTGATGAGATTACCAAATGGGACAGTGTAGTTGTGAAGGGAAGGTCTAGAGCAGATCCTTGGGGCAAGTACTAATTTAGTGAGTGAGACATGGCTAATGAGTATATGGTCATACAGATAGGAGGCAGGTCAGGAGAGAATAGCACCATGAAAAGCCAGAGAGGGAAAACAGAGTACCCAAGACAGGGTGGTAAACAGGCTTAAGTACTTCAAAGACACAAAGATGACGATGGAGAAGAGGTGGTTACAGCTGAGAGCCTTCCAGGTCACATGACCAACAAAATGGGACACTCAACATTTTCTCTACTCTAGACAATTTCTTAGGCCTCTCCAAAACAGGAATTTTGTGCAAAAGACAAAGCAAGATCAGCTGACTCCACAGTCTAGGACACTAAGAACTCTAATGAGGGTAAAGGAAAAGAACTAACAGCAGAGCAAACTACAGATCTTTTCTCTGGAAGAAGAACTAGTTCCACCTCTGGAAAAACAAGCTTTGCATGTGCTTGAAGGAATGATTGAGTTACTGCAACCTGAGCATCATTCATTTTGAAGAGTTGATTTTAATTTGCATTAATGAGTGAGTTGTCTTAGATTAGGGTCTTTAACTCCTAAGGCACACTCTCAGCAACTCCTCCCACCACTGGTTCTGCTCTGGCAGTACTGTACAAACCATCTCACGGGATTGCAGCAGAGCTCAACTGTGGCTTCCCCCAACTCCTCACAGCCTAAAACAAGGAAAACCAAAAGGCAGAAGTTTGCTTTGCCTGTGACATAAAAAGAGATAATGAGGAAACTGTATCATACTTAAAGATACCATAAACAACAGACCATTATTTAACGTCTTAATATCCAAATTCATAAAGGAAAAAAATGAACTGAATTACAAGAAGACATAAATAGTAATGCACTGGTGTCAGGAGATTTCAATGTCCCCCTCTAAGGTTTGGAAAAGTCTAATAGAAAGATACAACAAAATGAAAAATGTATAATTGAAAAAATACTGGAAATATTCATAGCAGGCTCTTTTTGTGATGGCAAAGAATTGTAAACTGAAGCAAAGCCCAAAAATTGGGAAATTTTTGAATGAGTTAAAGTATATGAATGTGGTGGAATACTACTGTGTTATAAGAAATGAAGAAGACAGTTTCAGAAAATTCTAGGAAGACTTACATGAGCTGTTACAAAGTTAAGGTAACAGAACAAGTAGCACAATTTATACAATAACAATAATATTGTAAAGATAGTTAACTGTGAAAGACTTAGCAAATGATCAATGCAATGATATGCCCCAATTCCAAAGCTCCTATGATGACAAAAAAATGCTACCTACCTTCAGATAGAGACTGATGAGCTCAGAATATAGATTGAAATATTTCTCTCATTTTTTAAAGAAAAAATACTGGACAAATTAGATCTAAAATATTTATGCCACATCATAAATGGGACTCCTAAAGACTATATGTGTTTCTTATCACCAAATGGCACATTAAAAAATAACTATGCATTAGGATATAAGGATGTTGCAAGTAATGTAAGAAGACAGAAATAGTAAACACATTGTTAACATGACAGAACATAACAGAAATCATTTCATAGAGTGTAAAAAAAGAATATAGACCCAAACAAAGATTTAACAATACATTCCTAAACAATGAATGGATCAAAGAGTAAATTATAGAAATAATTGATGTGTGAGAAATAAAATAATAATAATAAAACACCACACCAAAATTTCTGGGATGAAGCTAAAGCAGTTCTTTGGAGGAAATTCATGTTCCTATGAACAAAAATTATAAAGGAGGGCCTTAATGAACTGAATGCATTTTTTGGGGAAAGACAACAAATAAGCAAAGCTAAAAGAAACACAAAAAGGAGATATCACTAATCGGAAGAGAAATAGATAGACTGGAAACTAGAAAAAGCTACAGAAAGAATAAGTAGAGCCAACTACAAGCTGGTTCTTTGTGAGGACTAATAAATTTAAAACTCCACTAGCCAACTTGATGAAAAAGAAGGAAAATGAACAAAATAAAACCACGATAAAATCAGAAGAAATAAAGAGACATGTTTTCCCATTCCTCTGGATGCAGTGCCTCCTATTGCCCTATTAGCTCCTCCTCAAAGTTACACAGCCAATGAGTATGGGAGTAGAAGAAGAGTGAAATCCTCTCCCTCTTCCCTCCAGGGCTCTCACTCCCCAGTGCTCTAAACCTTGACTGCCTCCAGTCCCTCTGGGGTAAGTTATTTAAAGCCCCCAATATCGTATCAGATTTAGCTGCTCAGCCATTTGTGTTCTTCCCTTCCTGACTAAATATGAGTGGCCTATACACCCAATAAAGAGATCAGCTTGTAAATGCATCATTGATACTTAGCTTAACACATCATTAATACCTTGAGAGTACATTCTGGGCCTTCTGTGACTATGCTGAGTGATAGAGAGGGGGTAGAGGTAACCACTTCTCTGCTATATACTTCTTGGGCTAACACTAAAAAATAAACAATGGGGTGTGCCCAGAATTGAAGTAGAGATCAGGAGTGATTTCATTTGGAACATTGTGTAGCACTTTAAATAATACCTAAGTGGTCCTTGAACCAAAAACCAATTGTTACAAAATCAATATTCTCCCAATGACATAAAATAGCAATTTTTGGGGGAGACAATCAGGGTTAAGTGACTTGCCCAGGGTCACACAGCTATTAAGTGCCTGAGGTTAGATTTGAACTCAGGTCTTCCTAACTCCAGGGTTAGTGTTCTATCAATGTTCTACCTAGTTGCCCCAGCAATTGTAAAGAATAAAAATTGTGGGGTTCCCAAAGAACTATGGAGAGATTTTCAGTCATTTTTTCAGCTTTTTCTGACTCTTTAGGACCCCACTTGAGGTGTTCTTGGCAAAGATACTGGAGTGATTTGCTATTTCCTTGCCCAGCTCATTTTATAGATAAAGAAACTGAGGCAAACGTTACACAGCTAGTAAGTGTCTGAGGCCAGATTTGAACTCATGAAGATAAGTCTTCTTGATTTCAGGCCTGGCACTCTGTCCACTGTGCTACTTAGCTGCCCTGGAGAGACTATTCTGGGCAAAAGTAGGTTTCACTTGTGGTGACTTACACACTAAGCTATAAAAAATAGAGTTGGATGTATGATTCTAATATGAGCACTCTCTTAATTCAGATTTGATGTTGAGAAAATATGAGGCATTTGCAAGTCATCAAATATTTAACAAAAGAGATTTACTTTGTCCTAAAATAGAAAGACCATGTAGCAAGGATACGATAGCTCTTAGCTTCTCAGATGTGCCCTCCCCCCAGTCTGGATCTAGAAACATCTGGTCAGTAAGTCATCAGAGAATGATATCTTCTAAAATTTTTGAAGTTGGCAGGGCACAGACTACCCACCTTGACACTCTTTAGGAAGGGCTGTCATATGTTGGATGGGTGCCTGTGAAGCTTGATGGGAGGACATCGAAGTCCCACAGCAAGAGAAGTTGTTCATAAATTGTAATTTGCTCCAGTGGATGGAATATGCATATCAGTGAGGTCATGAATTGACTGATGTCTCTTAGTATGCATAAATAAGAGACTAATGCTAATATTGTAATCTGAAAAATGAAAGAAAGAAAAAAAGCTGTGTTCTTTCTCCTAAGATTTCTAGTGATCAGTTCCATTTTCTTGATCATGCTACTTTTCTACCTTCTCTTCCCATTCTCACTTTTTTTTTCAAGCCTTTTCACGCATTGTGAATCAAATACAGCATGACTGTCTGGGGCTGAGTCCAACTCAAAAACAATGAAATTTTAGCTTTTGATTTTCATATCTTAAGTTGGTTTTGGAAAGAGACCCATTGAGAAATGCTGGTAGCAATTACCTGCTATACAGATGTTGTGAAGGCTCAGTCCCCACAATCGCACTGCCTATGGAGGCAAAGCTAGAGAAACTTTCACCCGATTGCCCTACCTCAAAGGTCTTTCCTCTGGAAGGAAAACTAGTTCTACCACTGGATAAAGAAGCTGAAAAACAAGCTTTGCATGTGCTTGAAGGAATGATTGAGTTACTGCAGCCTGAACAACATTCATGCATTTTGAAGGGTTGATTTTAATTTGCATTAATGAGTGAGTTGGCTTTAGAGCTTTCTTTAAAACCTGGCAGTAAATTAAGTAGTGGCCATAATCATGTAGCTCAAAAAATGCTCCCAGAATTTAAACAGCTTTGGTGTGTATGATTATTCTTGAAATATTTCCTCAAATTAACCAGCCTTGCATTAAAAGTAAAGTACTGGATTTGGAGTTAAGAAGACTTGAGTTCAAACTCTACTTCTGATAACTAGCTGTATGAGCTTAGCAAAGTCATTTAACCTCTCTGAACCTCAGTCTCCTCATCTGTAAAATGGAGCTCCTAATAGCACCTGTCTGACATCATTGTTGTGAAGTTTAATAAATCAATAAGTGTTTATTAAGGGCATATGATCAGCCAACACTGTGATAGGTACCAGATACAGAAATATAAAGTCAAGGTAGTCCCTTACCTTCAAGGAACTTATATTCTACTGGTGGGATACATCTGGTTAGAAGACAAATACAGTATGTCTACATTATAAATACAGTATATGTACAAAAGAGATGGGGATGGTCAAGAGTGAGAAGTTTGGGGTTGTATTGGCTGGAACTTAAAATATAGGAGGAGAAGTAATGGAAAGAAAAAAATTATAAAGATTACAAAGGTCTATGAACCTAAACAAAGGACTTTATGCTTTTTCACAGAGGTCATTGGAAACCACTTGAGATTGTGAAATGGGAGGTGGCAAGAAAGAGGGATCATGGGGTCAGATCTATACTTTATGTGGCAGACAGATAGGAGAGGGGAGTGATTAGAGGTATGGAGACCAATTAGGAGAGTATTGAAATACTTCAGGTGTGAGTCATTGAGGGCCTCAAAGAAGGTGGTTAAAGGGTGATTTGAGAGATGGAGATGAATGCATGATGTATTGAAGAAGTAGAAATGAATGACTTCATAATTGATTAGAGATGAGAGAGAGTAAAAGGGAAGGCTCGAATATTAATCCATCAAGTGACCAGCATTTCTTAGACATCTTTGAAGTGTCAGTCACTGTTCAGGCCCAGGAGATGTAAAAACAAAAATGAGATAATATCGGCCCTCTCCTATTAGAATGCAAGGCTCTTGCAAATTAGTATATAATAACATATATTATTATGCATAAACTAAACACAAAAGAATTTTTTGAAGCTGAGAAGTCCCAAGTAGCTAGGAGTGCCTCATGTAGAAGGTGATACTGGAGATGAACTTTTAAGAAAATTGAAGATTCTAAGAGGCAGGGATTTCCAGACATGGGAGGCAGCTTGCTATGGCATGGAGATCCATTAGGAGGGGTTGGTTTGTCCCTCTTCCTTTCTCCACCTCCCTCTAACATTTCCTCTGTTGATTATTTCTAATTTCCTGCTTTCAGACGTGTGATGTAGATGAGGAAATAATTGGAAGCTACCCTGTTATTGCTTATTTGTACACAGTTGTTTACATGTTCTGTCCTCCATTAGATTGTGATTCCCTTGAGAGAAGGGACTTTCTGACCTTTTGTCGAGTCCAATCTTGAAGGCAGCCAAGGATTACAACAGGTGGGGGTGAGGAGGGAGAATGTTCAGGCACTGGGGACCACCACGGCAAAAACAAAGAGAAGGGAAATGCAGTGTCAATGGAGCAGACCAGTGTGGCTGTATCCCCTAGAGGGTGTGGAGATGAGTATAAAGGAAGAAGACAGGAAAGATAAGAATAGGCAGGTTATGAAGAAATTTAAATACCTAGCACTTGGCATAATGTTTGTCACATAGTAGGTGCTTAATAAATGTTTGCTGATTGATTCACTGACTAACTACTTCATTGTGTATCTTATGTGCTTATTTATATTGTTGTGGTTGTCCTTTGTTCTCAAAGGTGATGCCCTGACCTACAAGTGAATTGGATTGAAGTGAGGGAAGGTTGTACAGAGTCATGAGCCTCACTTTCTCCTCTGGAGCCACCTGGGCCCAGTGGCAAGATACAGATTAGGATGACTGGAAATGGCTCCTGCTTATTTATGTGCAAGTGTATTAAAAAGGAATACACTTGAGAAGAGTTAGTGTTTTGCACTTTTCTCATTGTGTTTAGCACAACACTTGGCACATACAGCATCCTTCCAAATGCTTGGTGATTGGCAGATGGATTGATTGATGTTATTAGAGAGGAGAGGCTAATGCAAAGATGTTGTAGAGCTAGAAAGAAAACTTGTAGACTGGTTGAATATTTGAGGTGAGAGACAGTTGCAAATTTGGAAATGACTCAAAAGTTGCAAACTGAAGTAACTAGATAAAGGATGGTGCCCTTGGCAATAATACAGAAGTTCAGAGTGATGGTTTGGGCAGGAGTATGATAAGTTCTGTATTGGACATGTCAAGTTTGAGATAGATCTTACGTTCTATAAGCTGTTGGTGATTTGAGTTCAGGAGAGAGACTAGGTCAGGATATATAAATCCGGATGTTATGTATACAGACATGGCATTTAAACACATGGGAGCTGATGAAATCACTAAAAGAAAGGTTATAAAGAGAAAAGAGTCCAGGATAGATCATTAGAACATACACACACACACAGACACACACACACACACACACACACACACGCAGTGTTAGAGGACCTAACAGGAATGATGACCAAGTGAAGCAGCATGAAGTGTCAATAGACAAATGGAAGGAGAACACAGAGAAAGTAGGGTCACCAAGATGGAAGAGGGTGTCCCGAAAGAGTGGGGGGTCAGCAATGTCAAACACTGCAGAGGTCAAGAAGGGTAAGAATTGATGGAAAGTCATCAGGTTTGGTAACTGAGGTTATTGGCAATCTTGGAAGGAGCCGCGTCAGAGTGTGTCTGAGATTGTAAAAACCCTTGACAGAAATACCAAACTTGAGAGGAAAGGTGGATTTTGAAGGAGAGATCACCTTTTCTGCTCTGGATATATTGAGTTTGAAGTGATGGGGGGGTACTGAGATAGAGATACCCAACAGGCAATTGGGCTTGCAGTACTGGAGCTCTGGAAAGCGTTGAGGGCTAGATATGTTAATGTATGCAAAGCACGTAATAAAGCCTCAGAGACTGTGCTAATGTGAGCTGCTACAGCATGATTGTCCTCATTCCAGCTTTCATTTTTCTGTAGGCAGTAGAAGTGAATCCTGTCGATCTCAAACACCTTGTACACCCTCACAGAATGGGTTGACAGCAATAAGCATCGAGACATCTGCGACCACAAGGAAGGTTCCAAAGGAAAGTTCCACTGAAAGGCAATAGCTATGATGGAAGAATGCTACAGCTTTGTGGAGAACATTGGTTCTTGGATTGTTGACCTGGTTTGACTTAGTGTATGTATCTGCCAAAAACTTTGAAAGCTTAAATGACTAATCTTCCTTTTTATTATGAACTTTGAAGAAATTTTAAAAAAACTATTATCTTAATGAATTCTCATAAAGACAAGTCATTATCATCAGGAATGGCCTGTTCTGCACAGATTTTCTGAGCTCCTCACTTTTCTGTATATTTGGTTGATGTCATACTGTGTGAGAAGTGTCTGAAATGCCAGACTTTTGACTGTATATCATACTTATAACTGTGAACATATATTACATTTTTAATGAAAACTGAAGCAGAACAAGAAGAAAAGTTTCAGCACTGGGATTTTTCCAGGGCCTAATTTTATTTCTCATTCTCAGATCTGTATTATAGCCACGCACCCATAAACCCCCTAGCGCTTCATCAGCATTAAATCTATTTTCTACCCAGCTGGGCAGCACTGTTTGTAACACAGATAGAAAGAACTTTTTTTCTCCCAATTTCATTTCAAGATTGAGACAAACCAATGATACTAGAGGGGGAGATGTCAAATACTTCCCAAGGATAAATTCTCTTCTTCATTTTGTGCGATGCTTTGGCCACATGGGTACTTGCCCCCAGTCTTATTGCTTCCAGTAATTATTTTGAGTGACAAGGGATGGATATATTACTGATCATATATTTAGAAAAAGTTGAAAAATTCCAAAGCTGAGAAGATCTCAAGTTCTAATATTGGTTCTGATCTCTATGTCTTTTCCTATAAATCACTGGTAGGCTCAGAGAATCTCAGCCAGGCAATTTGGTGGTGCAGTACATAGATGGATGATCTTAGAGTCAGGAAGACTGAAATTTGAATCCGGCCTCCAAAATCTACTGGTTGTGTGACCAAGTCACAACTCCTGTGAGCCTCAGTTTCATCCAAACTGTGGTTAATAATAATAGCATCTACCTGACAAGGTTGATGTGAGGATCAAATTAGATTAAATATATAACAGCTATCAAATCTGCCCCCTCCTTGTATCTGTCACCGCCACCATCCTAGGGCAGGTCTTCATCACTTCAAGTTTGGACCACGGCAATAGTCTGCTTCTTGGTCTCCCTGACTTCAGCCTCTCTCCATTCCAGCTCATCCTCTGCTCAGCTGTCAGATTGATTTTGCTAAAGCAAAGGTCTGACTCCCTTTTTGCCTCACCGCCATTGATTAAATGCCAATGGTTTTAAATTACCTTCAGGATTAAATCCTCTGTTTAGCATTCAAAGCCTTTCATAATCTCTTGCCTTCCAGTATTCTTGCACCTTACCCATTCCCACGTACCCTGCCATCCACCAACACTGGTCTCTTTGCTGTTCCTCATGTAAGACACTCTATCTCATAAACTCTGGGCATTTTTACTCAGTCCCCATGCATTGAATTCTCTCTGTGTCTTTTATCTCTACCTCCTGTCTTCCCTGGCTTCTTGTAAGTACCAGCTAAAATCTTACCATCTATGGGAAGCCTTTTTTAATTTCCCTTAATGCTAATGCCTTCTCTCTCTTGGTAATCTCCAATTTATCCCGGAAACACCGTTTTGTGTGTATATATATATATATATATATATGTTGTGTATGTATGTGTGTATATACATGTACACATACATGCATATATTTATGTGTATGTATACAGCTTGTTTGCATATGTGTATAGCCACGTGTATATGTGTATATATGTCTACATACATATATGCACAGGTCTATATACATACATATTCACAAATACATACATATATACACACACACACACACACATATGATCTCTTGCTGGCATATTATCTCTCCCATTAGACTTTGCGTTTCTTGAGTGTAGGGCCTCTCTTTTGCCTTTCTTTTTATACCCGGCACTGTGCACAGTGCTTGGCATCTAGTAATGATGTCTGCTTGTTGGCCAACTGCCTATATGTAATACACTTTGTAAACTTTCAAGTGTTACATAAATGCTAGCTCTGTTTGTTATGTCCCAATCCTTCAAAGATAAATGTTACATGTGTATGGATCTCCTAATATTCAAGATGCCAAGCAGGAACCATAACAAAATCTAAACACTCACACTTCTTCCTTCCTTTTCTCCCTCCAGCACACATGGAGCATAATGCTATATTTAAGCCAAAACCAAGTTCCAATTCTGGTTTTCTCCCTTATTTCCATGTGTGACTTTTAGCAAGTCTGTTCCCAGGAACATAGATCTAGACCAGAAGGCCATCCAGTCAAATCCTCCCATTTTATACATGAGAACTTTGAGACTCACATGTGTCAAAGGATTTGCCCAAGGTCACCTGGGTAGCAAGTGGCAGAAGTAAGATTTGAACCAGCACCTGACATCAGAGCCACCCCTCTTTCCATTGTACCATGTAGCATCCTGAGACGCCTATATACACAGGAACCAAAGCTTCTTTCAACAGGAACAAGCAAAGTGAGACATCTCTGTTGGCCAGATGCCAGAATTTCATTCTACAGTCATACCTGCTGCTACCTGAACCATCTTAGAATAAACAGGAATGTGAGCAATGACTGCTATCCCAAACATTTCTGCATTTCCTGTGTTCATGCCTATGAATTCCTAATAATTTAGAGAGGTATGTTTCTCCCCAGATCTATGAATTCTATAAGTAAACATTTTGCTTTTATTCTCCTCTGCTATCTAGATGATGAAGACCTATAATGGTTAGACCTGGATATAGTGCTAGACTTGGAATGAGGAAGGTCTGAGTTCAAATCCTGCCTCAGATACTTACTAGTTGTATTACCCTAGACTAGTCATGTAAAATCCGTTTGTCTCAGTTTCCCTATCTGTGGAATGGGGCTATAGTGAGGATCAAAGTGCTCTGCAGACCTTAAAGACATACGTGAGGGTTAGCCGTTATCTTTAGCTTCAAGCTTTTGATTAGCTCCTGAGGAGATGAGATGAAAGCAGCTCTTTACTGGAGGAGCTGCTTAGATAGAGGTACAAGTGCCTAGTAGACAGCCTGCTGGATTCAGACTCAGGAGGACCTGGGGAGGGGGGAGGAGGAATGCCACCGCTGACACTTACTGCCTCTAATCCCTTTACCTTTATGAGCATCCTTTTTTTTCATCAGAATAAATGGAGATGATAAGGATTATCACACAGTGTTGCTATGAGTCTCGAATAACATTAAACACTTTGCAGACATAAAGTACTATGCAAGTGTTATTCATTATCATTAAGGTGAATTAGACCAACAAAATAATACAAGGGAAAGAATTGTAATTAAAGTTGGAAGAAGGCCCTAAAATTTAGAGGGTGGGAAGATGGCATGCATACCTTCCTTCAGCAACTAGGAGCCATTGTACCTGTCCCACTCAACAGACTTTGTCTAAAATATTTATTGTATTACATTCACACCATGAATTGTGACATTATGATCTGTGCAAGAGGTAGTTTTGCACAGTGGATAGAGTCCGCCTTGAAGCCAGGAAGATATGGGTTCAAGCTTGGTCTCTGACACATGCTAACTCTGTAACCCTAGGCAAGTCCCATTCAGTGCTCTGTGCAGATCTCTAACATTCCAAATTGCAGGAAAGGTACTAACCCACATTGGTAAAGGGTGCTCCATAATCCACAGTCTCCTAGTACTAACTCACATTGGCAGTGCTCCATCATCCAGGGTTCCCCAGACCAATGAAATCCCTGTTCTTGTCCCAATTTGTGCTACCTTTTCAGGTAACAACATTGGTTATTATCATGAAGGAAAATTCTTTCTCTCCAAAAGGTAAAGGGAAAATGAAGGACTTGTCAAAAGGAATTCAACAAGCTAAACGAACCAAAATTCATTGAGGGCCTGCGTGCTGCATACTGGGAAAGGAAAAAACCGATTTGAAAATGGAGCCCACACTTCAAGGCTAATGCTCTTCCCCTTGATACAAGAGCCTAATTCCACATTTCTCCTTCGGTTTCTTGGCCTTTTTAATGCCTTTTTATTGAGGAAAAAAACAACTCTTTTGACACATAAAAGACATTATTCCTCCATCTAGAAGTGGTGAACAAAACAGAAACTAGAAGGTCATATCATCCTCCTTGTCTCCATGCAACCTGGTCATTACCCAAGAGAATAGCTCCTTGTACTGGAACTGAAATATTACTGAAAATTGTTAGATTTTTACTCTCAACAGAACTTTCTTTATATTATTTTATTAGGAAATATGACTGAGCCCTGCCTGGAAAGGAAAACTTATGGATAAATTGTATTTATTGGTGGTTTGTCGTTTGCATCCTGTGGCTCTTGGGATTGGGCTGGTATGTAATCTTAAGAAGAAAGTAGAGACATTGTTGTTCATTTGTTTGTTTTTGGCTAGGCAATGGGGTTAAGTGACTTGACCAGGGTCAGGTCCTCTTGAATCTAGGACCAATGCTCTATCCACTGTGTGACCTAGCTACCCCCTAGAGACAGTTTTAATGACAGGTTGATATAGAAAGAGACATGCTATGGCCAGCTAAGCATTCAGGATGGAGAGGGGTGAAGGTCCAGTTATGGAAGACATGGAGATTTGTGGCTTCGTTCAAGATCCTTTTGAAATATGCATTTACATTGGAGTATTAGAAATAGCATAGGACTTATAGTCAGGAGACCAGAATTTAAGTCCTGGCTCAAATACTCACTAGCTATGTGATTAAGGGATAAGTCCTATTAACTTTGGACCTCAATGACCTCATCTTTAAAATGGAGACAATATATTCACACTATTAGAGTTCCCAACAAAGCTAACAAGTCTGAAGACTGGAAATCCATTTTTTATTATTCAATCAGTAATAGATCATTGTTTTGCCTATAATGACCAATTACATGTTATTGTTTGAATATCATCATAATATAATGGAATACTATCATGTTGTGAGAAATGATGAAGGGGATGGTTTCAGAAATAACTGAGACTTATGTGAACTGTTGAAAAGTGAACTGAGCAGAATGAGGAGAACATTATAAATAGCATCAGCAATATTGTCATGGTGATCAACAACTTATCTGATCAAGACAATGATCCAGACAATTCCAATGTGACTCACCCAGGGTCACACATGTAGTAAATGTCTGAGTTCAAATTTAAACTGAGGAAAATAAGTTTTCCTAATTCCAGGCCCAGCAGTCTATCCACTGAACTGCCTAGCTGCCCAAGCATTTGTTAAGCACCTACTATGTGTCAGGCCTCATACTAGTGCTAGGTGCCAGGGATGCAAATGTAAATAAGAAGCAATCAATATTTTATGTAGGAGTTTATATCCTAATGGGGCAGATGAAACATAAAGAGAATAAATACAAAGTCAATTATGTGAAGGGGAGAAGGGGAAAGAGTGAACTTCAGGCATGAGAGAACATATGTTAGATGTGACAGCATAATATAATGGAAAGAGTGTTAAACTTAATGACATAAGACCCAAATTTCAATTCTGACTTTGATGATTCTCCAGTACCAAAAGAAGGGAAAAATCAATTGAGGCAGACAATCAGAAAGAGGATGCGGGGATGGGATATGGGATATGCCTGAAAAGTAACTCATGAAGTCCAATTCATTGTCTCCCAACCATTCAAGCCACTATTTAGGAAAAGTCTTTTATTTGTTATGGAAGACCTCAGAAACTATCTGAAAAAAAAAAAACTAGTCATCAATGGCATAATCACAGAGCCCAGTAGTCCATGTGAATCCCCTATAATGCTGGTGGGGGCCGAAGAGCAATGGCTGGTCACAGATGATATAGACTACACAATAAAGTGACTGAAGGAACCAGTAGTCTAAGCTGCTTCCAAGATGTGTCAGATTGTCTCCTAGGCAGCCAGTGATTCTCAGGCTGGGATTTATGTGGCGGAAACTATTAGATTCCTGTGGTCCAGGATGACAAAGAGAGGACTGCTTTCATATTCCTAGATGGATTTAAGCAATATGAGTATATGCCTCCAAAAGATCTCAAGGTCACACACTACATGTAAATGACTAATATTGAAAATTATTCAAGATGTGAGCTACCTGTTGGTGCACTTCAATGACTTTTTTTATTTTTAGGAAAACACTGGAGGAAAATGAGGAAAACTTGAAGAAATGGTTGGATCATTTACAGGAGAATGGCCTAAAACTATCTCTTTGAAAAAATATTTTATTTTTTCTAATTTC
This sequence comes from Phascolarctos cinereus, assembly GCF_003287225.1. NCBI lineage: Eukaryota > Metazoa > Chordata > Mammalia > Diprotodontia > Phascolarctidae > Phascolarctos > Phascolarctos cinereus. The sequence continues at coordinate 7,256,201 of NW_027556402.1, read as the reverse complement.
ATGTAAAAAAATGTTAACATTAATTAAAAAAAATCTTGAGTTTCAAATTCTCTTTCTCCTTCCCCTCCACCCTCATTGAAAATGCAGGCTATTTGATATAGGTTATACATGTGCAGTCATGCAAAATATTTCCATATTAGTCATGTGAAAAGAAAAAAAAGAAAGAAAGAAAGAAAGAAAGAAAGAAAGAGAAAGAAAGAAAGAAAGAAAGAAAGAAAGAAAGAAAGAAAGAAAGGAAGAAAGGAAGGAAGGAAGGAAGGAAGGAAGGAAAAGGAAGAAGGAAGGAAGGAAGGAAGGAAGGAAGGAAGGGAGGGAGGGGGGGAGGGAGGAAGAAAGGAAGGAAGGAAGGAAAGGAAGGAAGGAAGGAAGGAAGGAAGGAAGGAAGGAAGGAAGGAAGGAAGGAAGGAAGGGAAGAGAGGAAGGAAGAAAAATAAAGTTAAAAAAGTATGCTTCAATCTGCATTTGGACTCCAAGAGTTCTTTCTCTGGATGTGGCTAGGATTTTTCATCATGGGTCCTTTGGAATTGTCTTAGATCATTGCATTGCTGAAAAATAGCTAAGTCACTGACAGTTGATCATCTTGCAATATTGCTGTTACAGTGTACAATGTTCTCCTGGTTCTGCTCACTTTGCTTTATATCAGTTCATGTAAATATTTCCAAGTTGTTTTTTTTCCTGAAATCATCTTGCTTGTTACTTTTTATAGACAGCAACATTCCATTACAATCATATACCACAACTTGTTCAGCCATTCCCAATTGACAGGCATCCCCTCACTTTCAATTCTTTGCCATCAAAGAAAGAGCTGTTATAAATATTTTTGTACGAACAGGTTATTTTCCCTTTTTAAAAATCTCTTTGAGATATATACCTAGCACTGGTATTACAGGATCACAGGGTATGCAGAGTTTTATAGCCCTTTGGGCATGGTTCCAAATTGCTTCCCAGAATAGTCAGATCAGTTCACAAATCCACCAACAATGCATTAGTGTCCCAATTTTTCCACATCCCTTCCAACATTTATCGTTTTCCGTTTCTCTCATATTAGCTAATCTGAGGGGTGTGAGGTAGTACCTCAGAGTTGCTATAATTTGCATTTGAGAGAATAGACTATTTTTTAAATGGTATCCCTAGTCCTTAGTAAAGGGCCTAGCATATAATTGGTAACGAAAAATGCTTAGTGACTTGAATTTAAGGCAATTTCATAATGTTCCTACAATTGTGAAAACTAGCATAATCAGAAAAGGACTTGATTTAGTCCCAGAGGACCTAGAATTGCTTCCCAGATCTACTCTTTATTACCTGTGGTACCTTAAGAAAATAATTTCCCTTCTCTGGGCCCCAGTTTCTTCATCTATACAATAATGAGTTGGATTTGATGACCTCTAAGGTCTCTTTGAGGGGACCTCCCTGAACCCTGGAAATATTCACTTAATCACCAGTTCAGCTACATAGAAGTTCATAGATCCAAGAGAGTCAGTACAGTGAGCTCAAAAGAGATGAGTTCAAGTCCTGATTCTGACACATAGAGCTATGTGTCCCTAGTCATGATACTTAATCATTCAGTGCTCTAAGCAAGATATATATTTCAGGTAAGGTGCCAAGCTGGATTGATAGAGGTAGTTTCTTCACCTGTAATTTCTCTATGCTGATGAAATCTCAGGTATAATCTCTATCCCTCTTTGTATGCCATAAATCATACCTCTAAGGGGCTTTCATGTCACATACCCAGGCCAAAGAGACTCCAAGCTCATATGCTTCCTAACTGAAAATTTCTAGTCTCAGTTGGAATGCAATAACATGGTGGCAGGTTTTCCTTGTTGAGCTTTCATAGTCTCCACAACAAACATATCATGGTCCATTGTACAGAGCTGCTCCTTGACTTCTCCCTTTGTTATAAAAAATGGAGGTGAGTGGACGCCAAACCATCCATACAATAGAACTCTTCTGAATCCTCTTTAGAGACCTCCTTCACCACTTTAACTAGATGCCATGGTGGCCATTTTCCCAAAGTTTAACATCTTTGGAGAGCTCAGACAGTGGTTGATTGTTGTCTTTCATTCTCAAAGAGAATCAAAATTATATCACTATATTGGAATCAAGTTACAGTATGTCTGGCTGTGGCTCATCAGACCAATTCAAGCTTGGAATCTTCTACCACAAGTCTGGCACAAATAGCTCATATGAACATTTGAGGTGAAGATGGCTCTAAATTTGGGCATCTCACATTTCTTTTGAGTTACTGCAATTGTGCTTTGCTCATACAGCACAGCACCTTCTTTGATGCAGGCACACTATGCTGGGCAGTCCTTTGCTACTGTCTCCCATGTCACACAGTCAATTCCAATTCCAATTCCAAAGTTCTTCAGAGAGCTCAGATAATAAACATCCAGAATAAGAAGGCTCTTTGGAAGGTAAGTAAGCTTGTGGCCATTGGAATAACCATTGTGATTTATTCTTCCTTTAAAAAAAGTAGGGGTTTGAGGTTATGGACCACTTCAGCTTCTTTAGTTCATGTTTTAACAAGTTCATTATTCTATCAGTCTGCCTTCTGCATTTGCTCTGAATTTCTACCAACCGTTCCTGTACTTGGCATTGTACCATAGAGCTTAATAGGACCTGTTACAGGCTAGAGAAGGGGAGGATTTTAAATTCTAAGTCCTCGAGTTGATTTCTGAAGATGGAGGAGCACTAAATCATTACTCAAATAAGAATTCAGGGATACAAAGTCACTGTGAACTCATATGTGGGGATGCCAAGGAAAGAAGAAAGAAAGGGGTATGGTTATAAGCATGCTTCTAACAGACCAAATCATGACATTGAGGAGTTTCAAGTTCAGTTCAGCTTTCATTTCATTTAAACAGCTCAAGCCTCCCACCTCTAAATAAGCCTCTTATTTCATCCCCCTCCATTTTCCACAGGGAGTGAAGCCAGAATGTAATCTCTGTGCAAGGATATGAAACAGCTGGCTCTTTCCCAAGAGCTCAGAAGAGGACTCCCAAGCCACTATTGATGAACTTGGCTGAGGGAATCTCTTAGCAATCCTTTAGTGGTGCCCTAATGCCCTTCACAATTGGGGAATCACAGTATAAGCCCTGGGAGGAGAGCTGACAACAGCAGAATTACTGTGCCCTGCTGCCCTAATTAAGCTGCCACCCCAGGAACACACTAAAGCACATTCTCCTCAGCAGGTCAGGTACTTTTCACATTATACCCCAGCCTATTTAGGGGGCTAGGGAGCATCTGCTGGAAGACAAACTGATGGGTTTAGCACTGCTCCAGCTGTGTGCATGCTCAGGCAAGAGCTCCTTGGCAGCTGGACTTCCAGCGGGCTCCTCCAGCACGCCTTCTAATTGGGTACAATTTTTGGCTGGGAGGCTTCCCACTAATGTGTGCTGTCATCAAGCTTCATTTTTTCAAATCATGTTCAGAGAAAGGCATTAACACCTGTAATTCTTTCCACCATGGTATGGATGGGCCTTATTGTGCAGTCAGTGTTTAGAGCTTGGAATGATGATTCTGTAATTGAATTTACTCTAGAATTAAAGCTTAGGAGGCAACTGGATATGTGTGAGGCAGCTAGGTGGCACAGTGGAGAGAGTGCAGGGCCTGGAGTCAACAAGCCTCTTCTTCCTGAGTTGAAATCTGGCCTCAGATATTTACTAGCTGTGTGACCCTGGGCAACTCACTTAACCCTGTTTGCCTCAGTTTCCTCAATTGTAAAGTGAGCTGGAGAAGGAAATGGCAAAACACTCCAGTATCTTTGCCAAGAACACCCCAAATGGGGTCACAGACAGTCAGACACGACTGAACAACAACAATAAGGATATGCATAAAATCATAGATTTTGAGAAAGGAAACCAAATGACCATCTAATTGAACCCCACTCATTTTACAAAGAAGGAATCTAAGGTACAGAGTGATTAAGTGACTTACCTCTGAAGTGAAATGACTTACCCTTAGCCATATAGCTAGTGATTACTTGAGGTGGGATTTGAACCTTGATTTCCTAAATCCAGTGCAACGTCTAATATTCCAAGCTGCACTTGATCACATAGATAGCAAATGGCGAAGGTGTGATTTGAACCCAGATCTTCCTAACTCCAAATTAAGCACTGTTTCCACTAATCTCACTCTTACATTTTTTTTTCACTTTAATGGAATTGTGGTTTTATTCACATAAATGTGACAAAGTCATACCTTCTCCCTCTGTGTATTATGCATGTCATTTCATCACATACTAGTCTGATCCACATACTCAGCCAATCAACAAACATTTATTAAGTATTTACTATGTGCCCTCAGGAACTGGACTAGGCACCTGGGATACAAAAAAAAAAAGCTGCTGTCCCTCCACCCCCTGCAAAGTACGATTTTTCTCAATACATGTTGCAATGTCACCAACTTCGTTCCTTTTCTTCGCACGTGATACTCTGTCTCCCCACTCTGTACATTTTGACTAGCTGTCCCTGCTCCTGGAATTCTCTTCCTCCTTATCTTTGTCCCCTAGCTACTCTGGCTCTCTTCAATTCTCAGCTAGAAAGCCACTTAAGAAGGCCACTTTTCCCAATCCTGCTTTAATGCTGGTGCCTTCCTTCAGCCTCCGATTTACCCTGAGTGTGTCTTGTTTTCATAGAGTTGTATAGCAGTTGGCTCCCCCACAAGAATGAGAGCTCCTTTAGGGCAAAGATTCTTTTTTGCCTTTTGTTGTATTCCCGGCACTTCCGGCACAGTCCCTGGAAGCTAATAGGTGTTTAATAAATGCTTGTTGACTTCACTTAAACCAAGGCCCCCTAGCATTTCTCCTTTATGTATAACACTGTCATTGTTTATAACACAGCAGCACTCTGATTGGGGAGATACTTAAATATCCAGATATGTGCAAGATACATAGAGAGATTCTTTTAATATCAGCATTGTAGAACTTGGGCTATCCATTTGTTGACTCAAATTATTGTCACAGGAATGACCCACCTCCCTTTCTGATCATACCTATCATCAAGAGTGACATTTATTTGAGTAACTAGAGGTACTGCAGCCCACTTACACTGACCATGCACCTTGCATTGCCTTTGAGTCACCCACAGTTGCTAGTCTTAGTATTCAATTATTTATGTATAGAATGTATCACCAGGAAAACATCAGTGAAGAGAAGGAAAAGAGTAAGGAAGAAGAGGAGGAGGAGGGGGAAGAAGAGGAGGAGGAGGGAGAAAAGGAGGAGGCAGAAGAGGATAAAGAGAGAAGAAGAAGAAGAAGAAGAAGACAGAAGGAAGGAAGGAAGAAGAAAGAAAAGAGGAATTTATCAAGTGCCATTTATTATGTGCCAGGTACTGCACAAATATCGTTTCATTTAATCCTCACAAACACCCTGTGAGGTAGATAATATTGTTATGCCCCATTTACAATTGAGGAAACTGAGACAGGTAAAGGTTAAGTGACTTGTTCAGGGTCACATAGCTAGTAAGTGTCTGAGACCAGATTTGAACTCAGATCTCCCTGATTTCAGACACAATGCTCTTTCCACTGCACCACCTAGCTTCCTCTAAGACATAAACTTTAATCATATTAAGTAATTTTGGGCATTTGAAATCACTGCAGAATATTCTAAATGTAATCCACGTCTACAATTTCCTATTTATTTATTCCTGGCCTCAACTCTTTGTCTGCCTCTACTGCCTTTACAAGATAGCTTTACTAATGGTTTTGCTCAAAGGGTTTCTCAGTACATTGTATGAAGCTCTGGGAAGATATTTTTTTTCTCTATGGACAGTTTGAACAATACTAAAAAATTCATTAAGGAGGTTTTGTGAGATTTGGAGAAAGTTATCACTGAAAGAGTCTTTCCATTTGGACTCTTCAGGACACAGGACATTTTTCACGACACTGCCAAACACTTTTGTTTACATAAGAAACCATACCATGGTAAAGATATAGAAGGCTAAAAAGAGGGGAAATTCAAGGCTTAAATAATGAGCATTACGCCAAAGCTTCCTTTAACACTTGCCTCCTACCCAAGCAAATCTCTAAAAATGTAAGGTACAGATGAGTTGACAATCAATATTAATGAATGAAATTTCCAGAGCACAGGATCCTCCATATTGAGAACCTTCTACCCTAACCCACCCCAACCACAGAAATCTCAGGTCAAAGAGAAACCAGGGAAACTAAGAAAAGCCATGGAAATAAGAGATAGAAGGGTGTCTTCACCCACTGACTTTTTGTTCTTCAGCTTGAGTTTTAAATATTAACAATCTACAAGAAATTTGGAGCTTGTGGAAGGAGCATCCACACATGGGAACACAAATCCATTCTTGGATACCAGGATGAACTTGGATTTCCCCCATAAGATATAAGGATCCTGCAGAATGAAACCATAGTCACCTTGACCCTCCAACAGCAAATGAAGTAACATCCTTTATAATGTTGAGCTATGCAGTGACTTTTGTATGGAATAAACTAAGGCTTACCACCTTCTGTCCTCAAATTCACTGTCCTCCAAGTAATAAATTATTTCATGTGTTTCTTAAAATGAGAAGCTAGACCCTAGAGACTCTTGTTCATAAAGAATATTCAAATGTAATAATCTCAGGAGATGAAAAACAAGGCTAAGTGAGAAAATATCCATTAATTACTGATCATGGGATGAGGCATAAGATGATGAGCTAATTATTTTAGGCATCACAAGGAAACTGACGTCATGGAAATAAAACTCCCTCCATATCATCATATTTTCACTTATTAATTAAGAGGAAGTTAATCATTCCTAAACCACCAGTGGCCAGGAACCAAACCATTCAGCATGCCACCAGGAAGTGTAATCGTAATCACAGTAATAATAATGACAAAAATAACAATCCTCTCAAAAGCCTAACTTATAATTCATACCATGGGCTGTTAGGGAACAAGAGAAATGCATGGGAATGTGAAATGCAATGATGTGTTTCTCCTGTGATCAGTACAGTAGCTGTGAAAGCCTGGAAAGAACTCTGAAAATAGGTAAGCTGGGCTCTGGTGACAGCACTGATTGGATTAATATTCTGATCTCAGTGGTGCAATTATCCAAAGAGTCAAAGAAATATATGGAGATCCATAGAGTTGAAGGCTGGCCCTAATCAAAATATGCATAATAATCAACTTGACATGAAGGGGAGCAAACTGAGTGGTGTTCCTTTATGTTCTAATACAAGGTAAGATATATTGGAATAATTCAGAAATACCAATAGCCACCTACTCGTAATGCTTGAGTGCAGTGCACATGAAATGGATACAAATGTTCTCATTATTCACTAGTTCTATAGCCTGACCAAATTGGAAACAGATCTTGCCAGTTGTATTTCAGAATAATGTAGGGCAAGAAATAACTTCATCTCTGAGCTATATAAGCTTGAAAAATAAAAGTCAAAATTGAGGGGATGCAAAAAGCCAAAGAGGGAAAGGCTAAGAAACCTATAGATACTGAAACTTTTCATCTAAATTCAACTACAGAAATTCTACCTAATAATGAGACAGACAACAAAAAATATTTCCAATGTCATAACTGATTTTGAAGGGGACATAGCCTTACTTAGATTGGAATTTCAAAAGCCCTGTTTTGAGTTTAATGCCATGAATCCAAGTAGCAGACCAACTATACCAAAACAGAATAATTCAAAAGATCTGACATTCATGAGAACTCATAAATGAACACATTCTCCCATAATATTTAATAGAAACTCTAAAAAAATCAAGACCCATGCAAATATATATGGTTGTCATTGGCATATTAAGATCCACAGGAGGAAACATGTAATCCAAAATGTAATCCAAAGGATAAAAGACAAACAGAAATAGTTTAAGAAAACTGTTAATGGGGAGTTCCGATTAAAACGGAGGCACAAACAGGCACAGAAGAATCTAACTCCCCCACTTATATGCAGAAATGGTCAAAAATGGGCAACAGATTTTTTAAAAATAATCAATATATCCTACAAGAAACGTTAGCAAGCACCTTCATCCAGTATAGGTCTGCCCAAGAAAATAGCCAGAGACAGTCAGTACTGAAGAGAGACCCTGCAAGGAAAAACAACACAAGCTTAGGCAAACAGACCAGAAGACCACAACTATGACTTGATGAGGGAAGCCTCAGAAGGGGTTTAAGCCCAGAGGAGTGCCCAAACTGGAGAAGCTCCAGGAAGGATAGAAATTGTAACAGAAGCATAACTAAAGAACCACCAGGGGGGCCAGAAGACCACATCAATCTCCTGACCAAGAGTTCTAACAAGGGAAACTGAAGTGTGCCAGCAGTCTGAATTGAGACACAAAAGGAGAGGTGGAAGCCAGCATCAACAACCCAGGGATATGAGGTCAGGATGAAACAGAGCAAAACTAACTCATCTAAGAGTATAGGAGCAGGCAGAGTCTGGCATAAACACTAATCCAGAAACTGAAGCTGAATATATGAGAGAAAAACCAGAAGATATTAAATCCTATGAAGAACATTAAAGGTGAGGAAATGTCCAAAAGGAAAACTGAGAAGAGTTACTCACGATGAGTACAAGAAGAGCATTAGGAAAAATAAAATGTCTTGGCCAAGAGAAATGCAAAATTATTAGGAGTAAATGAAACAAGAGATCCTTATAAATGAAGCAAATATCCCATTGAAAAAAAAACAAACATTTTGAAAGGAGAACAAATATCTGAGAAGAGAAGGAAGAAAATCTTACTCAAGTAGTAGACTCTCTGAATATTAGAATAGACCAAATATAAATCAATGACTCCATGTGTCAACAAGAAATATCAAAACCAAATTTTAAAAATGAAAAAAGAAAAGGTAAAGTATCTGCTATCAAAAAGAAGTAATGTAACAAACAGGTCAAGGGTAAATAAGTTAAAAATTATCAAATTCTCTGAAAAACAATGGTCAAAAAAAGAAATCTAGATATATGTCAAGAAATTATACATTAAAGTTGCCCATATGTACTAGAAGTAGAGGACAAAAATAAAAAGAATTCATTGCTCATCTCCTAAAATACTCTCCAAAATGAAAAGACTCAGGAAGGCCATAGGACTTTTGAGTCCAAGTAGGCAGCAATAAGGAATTCAAGTAGTAAGGAATCACAATCTGAATCACACGAGACTTAGAAGTAATCATAATAAGAGAAGAGAAAGTCTTGGAAAGGAATATTCTAAAAAGCAAAAAGATAAACACATAAGCAAGAATAACATATTTCAAGAATGAGTGATTCCATAGTGGAAAAAAATTGGACCTCTAACAGAATAGAGACTATTAATTAAAAGACTAAAATTAAGTATGAAATTTGAAATGCAAATTACAAGTCAAGAGGAACCTCAAAAGGTAAATATCTTTAAACAATTTTGTTGTTGTTCAATCACATCCAACTCTTTGTCATCCCATTTGGGGTTTTCTTTGCAGAAATACTAGAGTGCTTTGCCATTTCCTTCTCCAGCTTATTTTACAGAAAAGGAAACTGAGGTAAACAGGGTTAAGTGACTTACCCAGGTTCATGAAGCTAGTAAGTGTAGGAGGCTGGATTTCAACTCAGGTCCTCTTGACTCCAGGGCTGGCACTTAACATAGGTTTAGGAAGATTAATATTTGACTGTCAAAATGGAGGAAAAAGATTGAAAGATTTCCTCAGAGCACAGTGTGAATGTGTCAAAAATTTACAAGAATAGACTCAGAAAAAGCAGATTTCCATTCACCAAGCAATAGTAAAGTCAGACAATAAGTACAAGCCACTGAATTCCTATAACGCAACTGAAAGTTGTTTACTACCACCACCACCAGCAGCACCCCTGAATGGCTAAGATCCAAGTTGTTCTTGTTCAGTCATTTCAGTCGTGTCTGACTCTTCATGACTTCATTTGGGGTTTTCTTGGCAGAGATACTGGAGTGGTTTGCCATTTCTTTCTCCAGCTCATTTTACACATGAGGAAACTGAAACAAACATGGGTTTGCCCAGGGTCACACAGCTAGCAAGTATCTGAGGCCAGATCTGACTCTGGGCTTGGTGTTCTATCCACTTGGCCACCTAGCTTCCCAAGAGGGAAATCTAAAGGCTCTGCATAGGCAATGGCAAGATAAATTCAAACAGCAATATGGTGACAAAGAAGCATTGAACAAGTGGCCATCATGTGGGTTTGCTTATAGAAACAGAGAATTTGGTGATGGTAATTCAGAATCAGATCACAGTCACCAGAAATTGTCAAAAGGATACTCCCTTAGGAGCCCAAGTTCTATGTTCAATGTAGATTAGACAAAGGAACAATCATAGCTGTACAATATGATATATCCCACTGAAAGTTGGTAAAATTAAGCATCCATTGAATAGCTAATAAGGTATGAGATAGTGGCTAGAGTTATACATCAGAAGTTTGCTAAGAAAATAAACTCAGCGATGCCAAACTCCTGCATAACAAATATACTTCAAAATATTATAGAGAACTCAACAGATAAATTGTACTGAGACTGGAGAATGATTACAGATACAATTGTTTCCCACAATTGCCCAGTCACGATAATGATCCATACAAATTTAAGCACTATGATTTCTTCAGATGTCAATATACCAAACACTAGTAATCTCCACATCATGTGGAATGAAAAGCTTTTCAAAATATAACTATCTAGAAGGAGAAATCAAAACCAAATTGGAACAGGTTGAGGTCCATAACGTCCCCATTGTCTTGTCTGTTACCTTCTTGAAGATGCTGTTAGTGAGTCTAAAGGCACATAAGTAGTATGGTGGCTAGTGGGCTGGACTCAGGTTAGGAAGATCTGAGTTCAGTCTGGCTTCAGACATGTACTAGCTGTGTGACCTTGTGTAAGTCACTTAATGTCTGTTTGTCTCAATTTCATTATAGTAAAATAAGGATAATAATAAGACCTACCTTCCAGAGTTCTTGTGAGGATTTAGTAAGATTATATTTGTAAAGTACTATGCAAATCTTAAAGTGCTGTATAAATGCTAGTTGTTATTATCATCATCATCATCATCACCCACAAAATATCAAATATAAAAGAATAAGATAGGATGTTGACTTATCCCAGGACTGTTTCTATCCAAAACACATAAAAAGGTAGAGCTAGATGATATAGATAGACTGACAGAGGGACAGATAGAGACAGATAGACAGACAAGACATTTAAATGTCTTCTATGTGTCAGGCACTAAGGAGAGAAATACAAGTAAGCAAGATAGTCCCAAGTCTGGAGCAGCTGTCATTGTAAGGTGCAATGATAATGATTTTGATCCTTGTATTCTTCCCTATTTTTAGCCTCCCTTATCTTTATCCTGGTGTGGTTTCTTATGGTGAAGTAAAGGGTTTGTCAGCATCATGAATAATGTCCTGCGTCCTTCAGAGATCAACTCAAAAGACTCTCTCTCAGTGGGAACTTTCTCCAAACTTGTCTCACAAAACCTCTTCAGTGAATTCTATAGTATTGGGAATAATATTGGTCAAACTATACAAGGGGGAAAAGACATCTTTCCCAGAGTTCCATATACTTTACTGAAAAACTCTTTGAGTAAGTTCATTGGTAGAGCTATCTTGTAAAGACAACAGAGTCAAAGAGCTGAAGGGCATTTAGAAAGTTTGGGTGCTCTTTAGTGCTTAGCCATAGGGAGCCCTCAGAGTGCCATACCAGGTTAGAAGGTCATGTGGGCTGTGGACGGACCAATGACAAGGTGGATGACAAGGGCTAATGTCCCTGAAGGACTAGTGGCAAGGAAGAGGGTAAGGCCTGGTAGTCTTCCATCTCACAGGAAGATTGCAGTTAGTGACTCCCTGAGGACATGTATGACCCATGCATAATAGGTAAATAGGTAATACAGCACTGGACATGGAGTCAGGAAGACATGGGTTCAAATGCAGCCCCAGACACTTACTAGATGTGTGACTTTGGGCAAGTTACTTACTTTCTACCATATTCCTTTTTGACCAAGCAAATTGAGATTCTTGGTGTCTAAACATATTTGTGTCTCCATTGCTGGCTAAGTGGCCACATGAGAATCAGATCAACAATATGGCTTTAGTGGAACCTGATTCAAGGGGAAAAGCAAACACTTTGCAAGTTGACTGAATCAAAGACCTCCGTTTGCATGTTTCTTTTTTTTTTTAAGAAGTTATTCACAAGTTGGAAGTTGGCAGTGTGGTTAGAGTAAATATAATCAGGTCTGCTTTCTGAACTCAAATGCCCCTCTGCCAACTTGTTTCTAATTAGAAAAAGGCAAGAGATGAATGAAACTTCCATTACAGTTTTGGGGAATGAAGCTGCTGTTAGCCATTGTATGTTGGCCAAGTTTCTGATTTCTTGGCTTCATTATCCAATTGTCCTTCAGAGAAGTTTGTATACTGTATGTGAAAACTGTGTATTTCCATGTCTCTATGTCTCTTTCACCAGAGCTATGTTCTCTACACTTTAGATCACAGCCGGCTGTGTTTAATGGAACCTGTCCAACAAATGAGCACAGATTTGAAGTTACAAACAATATTCAAAACAGACTTTTATCTCAACCAGATACTACACTTTGTCATGTTACTTCTTCAAGATATTTCTCACTCCACATAATTTAGTCCAGATCACCAATAGAGAAAGGGTGTTTATAGGAAGAATTGGCTCTTGTCAAGGCCCTCCTATTTACTTTTCACCCATTTGCCTATCATGTTTCTGGAGAATTATATGTCTAGATAAAATTTTAAAGAAGCTACTTTGTGATAAAGGGGAAAATTGGTTGAGAAAACGGAATTCTTTACTGAATAAAAAAAAACCTTAGAAATGTGCCTTCTACAACATCCAGTGAGCTTTAGTTTTTAAAAGGTAAAGTGATAGAAGGCCATGGATTCTTCAGTTCTTCAGGAGACTAGAAACTGCCCTGTCCAAATAGCTTGAGTAAGCCCAAAATACAATTTAATATTCTGGAGAGATCCCCTACTCACAACCTGGTTTTCCTTCTATGGGTCCCACATAAAGTGCACTGTGCTAAGATCTGTTGGTGTTGTAAATGACAACTATAGGTAGAGGCGAGATGGATGTATTTTGGGGATTTACAAAGTTTCACTATGGAAAAAAGAAGACAACCAAATGTGTCACTCTGCAGTCAGCCTACAATGGTTATTTGGAAACTAATAAGAAACCCTTATGGGGTAGGGGGGAGAGGCAGCTAGGTGGTGCAGTGGATAGAGCTCTGGTCTTGGAGGCAGGAGGACCTGAGTTCAAATCCGGCCTCAGACACATAACACATACTAGCTGTGTGACTCTGGGCAAGTCACTTAACTCCACTGCCTAACCAACCCCCCCCCAAAAAAAAAAGAAAGAAAAGAAAATCTTTGGGATTCAGAACATTCTCCATTTACAAGATAGGATATCATAAGATTTGTACCATTTGGCCACATGGTTAAGTTGTTTCTTGGGAAATCTTGAAGTTCTCTTCTGAAACCTTTCCATAACTTCTAATGGTGTCTACATAGACCAAGTGGAATGGAGAGCTTAAGAATGAATTACCTATTGAATTCAGTGAGTGGTGACAATGCATTGGGATACAGATGACCAAACCGTTTGTTCACCTGAATGATGGGAATGAGTGTCTACGCTTTAAATCAACAAGTGGGCAGAAAAATCTGTTCTCATGATAAAATCAGATTAAATTAAACATTCAATCTGTATGATGCCAAACAGGGAAACAAAAAAAAATTAAAACTCAATCATCCAGTTGTTTCCAAATAGCCAGATGTTTGCTGTCATGAATTGTTCTACTTCTCGGTCATTCATTGATTCCCCACTTTTCTTTTGGATATTGAAAATCATAGATATTCTGTTGAAATGGTCTTTTCCTGATATTGATTTGTGATATTGCTTCATCAAATCCAATTCGTGCAAAATGTTTATACTTGTTATGTTGTTTTGACTTGATTTTCTGCCTTTCAGAATGGTTTACTGAGATTTGTCCTTATTCATTTCATTAGTTACAGCATTCATTGATAGCTGCCCATCCATTCTCAAAATGCTTGTCAGAACTCACTCCATGTTCTTTGAGTTAAATTTTTGTTACTTATTTGTATTTTATTGACTATAGGAAACACTCAAGGAAAGAAATGAGCTCTGGTTTAACTCTGGGAAGAGCTGTTACCAATGCAATGTTAAGCACAGCTGGCTGGTGCATACCAACTAGCACCTATTTAGACAAAAGAAAGAATGATTGGAACTGACATCCATCACCATAACTCAGTCTCTGAAGAGTATGTGAATAGTTCCAGATTTCAGCATATTAGCCCAATGACTTTCAGTACTTCCAGAAGGTTCTATATCAAGAATCCCCATGCTACTGTTTGAGGAAACAAATCCAGCTGTTACCTAAGAAATCCACAGAAGGTTCTTTTCACTACCTTCAAAGTACACTTGAAAAAAATTAAAAGTGGAAACCACATTCCAATGAATATCCTTTATCTTTACTTAGGTCCTATTTTGATGACCCATTATAGCAAGAAGATGTTCTTTGCCTTTAAAAGTCAATTTTTGTGTGGAAATTATGCATAATGCAAGTCTTTTGGGCTCTAAGCCCAAGCAAGCCAAACCAGTGATATGGCTTAGTGAGAAAATAAAGTTAAACCCCAAGTTTTTTATAATAACCCTAAATTTTTATATAAACCCTAAGTTCTTGAAGGCAATGGAGGGCAAGGTCTGGCAGGCCCTAATCAAGTTGGAGAAACTTTGATTTGGGACCCAAATATGGACTATATTTGACATCCAAAGACCAGCCAAGCCACATTCAGAGGGGCTTATCAACAGGCTGATTGCCAAGAGAGGAGTTTTTCAGATGCAGTAACTCTTGAAAATTTTTTACTAGGGCACTAAAAAGTTGTGATCTTCATCATAAAGGAAAGGCCCACATGGTTGAAATTTCAGGATGTTAAAGTATTGTAATAAATATTAAGTTTCAAAAGAAAACCTAATAATACCTAGTTCATGTTTCAAAAACTCTCTGGGTATAGGCATACTCCTGCCAGAAGGAAAAGCAGAAGTGTGATCCCAAAGAAGCTAGAAAGTTGTCCGTGGGTTAATATGAGCTCTCATGATACAAGAATTGCCAGAAGGAACGTTTGGAAATGTAATACCCACAATATCCATCAAGTGTTCCTTCCCAGAGCACATGCGTGCAGCATCTGGCACTCCCCCCCATTACAGATGCTGTGCTCTTCCAGCATTGTTCAGGCATGATTTGATCATAAATCTTAGAGCACCACATCAGTGTGTATATGTCGATACACTGGACACTGCTTCTTCACTTCTCAATCACTTCCAGACTTCTAGGCTCCCTATCTCGTATACTTGGTGTATTCTGGGACATTTATAGGCCCCTGATGTAGTAATGAAGACAAAGTAGAAATGATGCCAAATTGTGCAAAATGTCAAAGTCTGATATTTATAAGGCAACTGCTTACCCTATATTCTACAAGCCAAATCAGGCTCTAGTTGAAAATATTGCTAAAGCTCAAGATACAGTACTTATCCACATTGGTGTCTTCAAGAATGATTGCCATAGTTTGGGAGTGTTCCATCCCTTGTCTGGTGCAATCCAATAAACCTGGACTTTGGAAAGATGACAGAAGGCAGAAATAGCCAGTATCGAAGGGGCACAGTGGTTGGAACTAAAAATTTCTCTGACCATTCTAGAAAATAATTTGTGATTATGAGAAAGAAAAAAGTTGCTAAAATATTTATACCTGGGGAATTTTTGACCATATGACTCATGGGAAAACCAAATAATAGCTTTTTAATCCCAAATTCTCAAACCCAACACCTCAAAAAAGGGAAGTAAGTATCAGATATTGACTTATACTTATATACATACATACATACATATATATATATATATATATATATATGCATGCATACATACATATACACACACACATAAACATATAAGTCAATCCTCAACTTTTACGGGGGTAATGTTCCTGGAAAATGGCATGGAAGTCAAAAACAGGTATGTTGATGCTTTGAACCTATGGGAAATAGAGGTTAGGTTCCCACAATAGCCTAAAATTGTAGTCTTTCTCTAGAAATTACTGAAAATATGCTTTTCTACATGTAATTATTTATAACAAATCATTCATTTTTATAATATTCACTCTTCCTAACGCAGTAACCATGAGATGAGCCATAAATTGCAGTACACAGTATAAAATTGGTAACATGGAAAACATTTTTCTCACTAGTAACACCCTAAAAATCTGTGTCCTTTTGTACTAGCATCTCAATAAAAAATATTTCAGACAATTTGCTTTCATATCATGTGAAATCTATGGTACCATAAATACTTTCCTCCTTTTTGTGATATGACTAATTGTGGATTCATTAATACTGATTGCAGACATGCGTGCATGAAGTTTGTCTTTACCTTCTGTATTTTTACCTTTGTTTTCTCACTAAGTCACAGCACTGACTTGGCTCTTTGGGCTTAGAGCCCAAAAGACTTGCATTAAGCATGATTTCAACACAAAAAATAAGCTTTAAAGGCAAAGAATGAAAATATGTAATGAATTCAGGGGAAGCTCTTTACAACAGTGGAGTGAACAAGAGTAATGAAACTCTTAGTAAGTGTTCCACACACTTGTGAGCATTGAACCTCTCATTTTTTTTCTACTGTGCATAGCCACAAATGAGCATGGTTGCCAACACAAAAATGAAAATGAAGTTACTAATAAAATCATGCAAATATTGAGGATTGACAGCATTTACAAATATACAGCTAAATGCACAAGGAAGAACCATGCGAAAGGTGAATACCTCATCAATTAACTCTGAAGCATCCTACTATCACAAACTTCCTTCAATGTCTTTATCTCCCACCAACTACTGTATACCTACCTTAGTGAGCATAAGAAAACTCCTAAGTTTATCATTCAGGATTCAGCCTCAGAGATCCCCCATGGCAGTGACTTCCCAGCCCCTTATCCATCAGTCCTAAAAGATCTCAAACTGACTGTCCCATAGACATCTCAAATGCAACATATCCCCAAAAGATAAAATCATCTCCTCCTCTCCCCCACAACCACCAACCTGCCTTCCAATTGTTCTTATTGCTGTTGAGGGCACTACTATCCTCCTAATCACCTAGGCACACATTAATGTCATCCTTGCAACCTCATTATCTCTCACTGTACATATTCAATCAATTGGGGTTTTTTTCTATTTCTTCCCTCACATCTCTCACTTTTGATCTTTTCTTTCTATTCACCCAACTACCATATTCATTCAGGCCCTCATTACCACTCATCCAGTCTATTTTACTAGCCTTCCAATTAGTCTGTCTGCTTCATCTCTCCATAGTCCAATCCTTCACTTCTCTGTCAAAATGATCTCTCTGAGTTTTAGGTCTAATCATGTCACCCTCCTCCAATGAATTCCAGTGACCTGTTAGTTCCATGATAAATATAAAGCCCTCTGTTTGGTAGTCAAAGATCTTCACAATCTGGCCCTTTTCCAATTTTTTGTACTTTGTGTTCTTCACATACTCTAGGAGCCAGCTCTACTGGTTTGCTTTCTATTCCTCACACACAATATTCCATTTCCTATATCCATGTTTTAGCAATGCTGTCACCCATGCCTGGAATGCTCTTTCTTCTCATCTCCACCTTTTAACTTCCCTGGATTCACTGAAATCTGAGGTAAAATCACACTTCTTTAGGAGGACATGACCATTCTCTCCCCTCCCCTGCCCACTGCTAGCATTTTATCTCTGAAATTACATTCCATTTTGTCTATGTAAATATTGTACATACATTAGTATTTGCGTATTGTCTCCTCCATTAGAATGCAAAATCCTGAAGAGAAAGAACATGCCTTTAATTTTATCTCTAACCCTTAACATAATGCCTGTCACATACTAAATATTTAATATACAACTTATTCTCAAAAATTGAAAAAGAAAACTCTACCAAACTTGCTTTATGAGACAAAGATTCTTCTAATACCTTACTTAACCAAGGAAGGATAAAACAATGGAATAGAAAAAAATAGACAAATACTATTAAATGCTGATTCAAAAAATAAGTAAAATATGATCAAAGAGGCCATAGCAATATACCAAGAAATTATTCATTATCATTTTTTCAATTAGTAAACAAGTATGTACTAGACACTGTGCTAGTCATGGTGGTCTAAGAACTAACAATAAAATATTCTCCATCTGCAATGAATTTGTGATATAATTGTGTATGCATCTATGTATACCAAAGTGTATCTGTGTATATATGTCTACATGCATATATATATATATATATATATATATGTGTGTGTGTGTGTGTGTGTGTGTGCGTGCATATGTGTATGTCTGTATGTATATGCACACTCTTATTGTTGTGTTGTTCACCCTCTGTTTTCAAAGAGGACCACTAGCATTTTGGGGCGATGTCTTGTACATGAATTGGATTTAAGTGAGGCAGAGCTGCACAAAGTCATCAGCCTCATTCTTTCTTCCAGAGTCATCAAAGTCCAGTGAAAGGTCAAAAGACAGGATGACAGGTGATGGCCTGGGGTGCAGTGGATGACCCTGGTGTCTTCCATATTTGACCAAGGCAAATTGTTCTCATCTTCCCATTTCATCAGAAGTCTTCACACGGTTGAGGTAGCTATCTCCCTGACTCACCAATGGGTTAGAGGCTTTTCAGTTACTCTAAGTCTAGTTTAGCCCATTTGCCGAGATGCTTTTACTGGGGTGTGGCCACTGCACACATGCTACAGCTTTTTGGAACTGCATATGACAGTTGGGTGAAGGTGGACACCAAAGGGGAGGACCAGCCCTGGAAAGGACTCAGCAAGCCCTCAGACCACAGGTGCTAGTCCTACCTGAACACCCCATATATATTTACACAGAGCATAAATATACATGTTATGTCTATACATACGTGCATATTATATCTACATATGCATAAACACACACAAAAGAGTTAAAGACAAGGTAGTTTGAGAGGGAGGGCTATAGCAGTTACTTGGAAGCAGGAACATCCTTATGCAGAAAATGGTGACTGAGATGCATCTTACAGAAAAGAGATTTTCTGTGAGGTGAAGGCAAGGAAAGGATACATTCCAAGGGTAAGGACAGCCAGCAAGAAGTCCAGAGACAGGAGATGGCTTGATAACAGAGTGCAGAAGAGGAGTAATGAAGATAGTTTGGGTCAAGATATGAAGGATATCAGAAGTTAAAACAGATGAGCTTATATTTTATTTTAAAGGCAATAGAAATCCACTAGAGAGATTAAATAGAGTCACATGGTCAGAAGTGCACTTTAAGAATATTACTTTGGCAACAGTGTTAAGGATGGCAGAGAGGAGCAATAAGAGATTCAAAGCTGGGAGACAAGGTAAGAGGCTGTTCCAATAATCTAGGTGAGAGCTGATGGGGGCCTGAACTAAGATGGAAGCTGTATGAGTGGAGAGAAGGGGTTAGAAGTTAGAGATGCTGGGAAGGCAAAAACTAGAAAATTTGGCAATTATCATATATATATATATATATATATATATATATATATATATATATATATATATATATATATATATAATAATATATATACAGAGAGAGAGAGAGAGAGAGATGGTGAATGAGACCAAAGAGTCAAGGTTAAGGCTATGATTATGATCAAGGTAGATTTATACCAGGGATGCCAAGACATATTATTATAAAAAGAACAATTAGCATGATTAATAACAATAAAAAGCAAAATAAAAAACCAACATGATTATATTAGAAGAGAGAAAAGAAAACAAATAACACTGACAATGTAAAACACACATTTATGCTAACACCTATAAGTAATATGTACAGAAGGGATTTTTTTTTAGTATATATCTAAAACCAAAGGTCAGTATAATTTGTGGTAGGGAAACAACATTAGAATAATTTCCGATAGGGAAGAACCAAGATGGCAGAGTAGAGGCCCAAACTCTCCCAACATTCCCCTCCAAACAACTTTAAAATAATATAGCAAATCAATTTCTGGAGTGGTATAGTCATGGTGAGATATTTTTTCACCCCAAGACAGCTTACAAGGTTGGTAAGAGAGATATTTGCTCATTTTTTCAGCGTATTTCTTGATTTTGAAATTTGGAGTCATGGAAGTCCAGTGGTAGGACCAAAGTCAAGATCACTGATGATGGCCCAGGATGCAGGTGATGACCTTGGTGTGTTCAGTGTCTGACTAAGCTCTAAGTGCTCCACAACATCTTCTTCAGCTGCCTTTGTGGTCATTGGAACAAATTATTGCCATCTGCCCATTCCACATGTTTGGGGTAAACATCCCCTTAATTCACTGAGCGGTCTGAAGCCTGTTGGTTACCCTTAACCTGATTTAACCCATCTACTGAGACAGTTTACTAGAGTGTGGCCACTACACATGCTACAGCTTTTCCCCATTTGTGGCTTCAAGTAATACCACTAGCAAAGAACTAGAAACCAATTAGATACCCATCAATAAGAGAATGACTGAACAAATAGTGGCACATGTATATAATGGAATATTACTGCACCCTAAAAAGTAATGAATATGATGAATTTAGGGAAGTATAGGGGACTTCCATGAACTGATGCATAATGAAGTAAGTAGAACCAGGACAATTTACATAATCACTACAACAATGAAGTGACATGAGGATGACAGCCCAAATCCCTTCATACTATGCAATTATAATGAACAAACTTGTCCTAAAAGAAATCAGGAAATTAGACCTTGCTTCCTTCACTGGAGAGATATACAATGACTACGGGCTGGGAACATTTCATGCCCTGTCAGATGTATTCAGGATGTAAGTTCTTTTATTAACTACTTTTCTGATCATTTTGCTTACCTGTCTCATTTTTTATATTAAATTGTTCATAGTAACACTTTAGTGGTGACAGAAGTGCTACCAAAGCAGGTAACTATTGATTTGGGAATGGCTGACCACACTGTGGCTTGTGAATCTAAATGTTCCTACACCACCAGAAATAAAAAACATGAGCAGTTTGGAAGAAGACATTTAAACGATTACCAAGTCACACAAGCAGAAGATCAGTATGCACAGAAAGATTTGAACAGTTCTACCCAATTGATCCAGAGAATTATGGGCAATAAAGCAGCAAAAGAGCCAGGGTAGCCTCTGAGCCCAAAGATTCAGTATCAGGAAGCTGATATAAGTAGGGCAAAGGCAGGAAAGCAGTATGGATGCACATTAACCTTGTAGGAGCTTGAAGATTCCTTTGGCCATTGCAAGGAGGATTCACTGAGGGCCTATAATCATGAAAGGGCCAGGCTTGTGGACCTACATTTCCGAAAGAACCAAGTTACTCTAGCCTTGAAATGAACTCAAAATACGGATAGCAGAGGAGCTGAGCTATTCAATACAGGTCAGATTACTTATTTCTTCACTGGCTAGAATATACAACATGAGCTTCTGCTAAAAAAAAAAGTCAGATTTGTGTTTCCACTATTGTGATCAGTAATTTCTTAGACTCAACATATTCCTATGGTTTGTTCAAGGTTCTACTGAAATATTTCATAGCTGTATAACTATGGGCAAGACACATCCCTGAACCATAATTTCTACATTTTTTGGGGAGGGATGATATTACCTGTCTTGGAAACCTCATGAGCTTATTGCAAGGAAAGTACCAATAGAGTAAAAGATTAACAAATTGCTCCTATCTCAAACAAGGAAAAATAAAGGTGGCAGGCAGTCTTAAGTATAAATTTGTTACTATGGAGAAACCATTTTTATATTGACTAATTTAAAAGTGTCCTAAATGATAGGGAATAGAATAATATAGAAATGCTTTTAAAGCACTAATTTTATATTATTCCAACTCATGGCAAATTAGCCTTTTCTGCCCTGAAAGTCTATGATCTTTACATTTCTCAAATTTCAAATTTTAACCAATTTGAATTCCAGATTACATTTTCATTTTGCTAAATCTAAATTCTTACTACAAAATTTGAGAGGAAAAAACATTAGAGATATCAGACTCAAAAGGGAAAAAAAAGATCATAATTTTTTTACATTGAAAAAGATCATATGTTTGCCAATTTACCTGACCCTTCTCAGGGATGAGGGCTCAGACACTAGTAGGTTCATGAGTACCTGGGTGATTATGTGATTCACTCAGCATTAAAAGGAGGTCAGGAACAACACCATATTCTCAGAGAGCTGCTAATGATTTACTAGCTGTGGGCATATATAAAACCCCTTTATATTGGAATAAGAAATAGAACTCTAAATTTGTTTTTGTTTTTTTGGTGTTTTTTTTTGCTTAGGCTGTTGGGGTTAAGTGACTTGCCCAGGGTCACACAACTAGTAAATATCAAGTGTTTGGTCTGAGGCCAGATTTGAACTCAGGTCCTCCTGACTGCAGGGCCAGTTCTCTATCCACTTTGCCACCTAGTTGCCCCAAAACTAAATATTGAAAGAGGGTGAAGATATAATCAAATAAATTTGGTATATGGAGCTCCAAATGGTTAGAAAATGCAGGGATTTCAGTCACTTTGTATAGCATCATGTTTAGTGGCATTGCTGCCAAAGAAAGGGGAAGAGGAAAGAGATGGAGTGGGGAAAGGGGTGGAAATAAAGTAAGGATAAAAAGTCACAAAAAGAAAAAGGAAGCACTGCAGAAGAAGAGAGAGAGAAAGGAGTAAAAGAAGAAGAGAGAAGAAGAAGAAGAAGAAGAAGAAGAAGAAGAAGAAGAAGAAGAAGAAGAAGAAGGAGAAGAAGGAGAAGAAGGAGAAGGAGAAGGAGAAGAGAAGAAGAAGAAGAAGAAGAAGAAAAGAAGAAGAAGAAGAAGAAGAAGAAGAAGAAGAAGAAGAAGAAGAAGAAGAAGAAGAAGAAGAAAGATAAAAAAGAACAGGAAGAGCAAAAAGAGGAGAGGGCAGAAAAAAAGAGTAGAAGGAAGAAGAGGAAGAAAAAGGACAAAAGGAGTAGGTGGTAAAGAGGGAGCAGAAGGAGTAGTAGGAGCAGACTGAGGAAAAATAGGAAATGAAAAAGGAGAAGCAGAAAGAACAGAGTAGAGAGAAGAAAGAAAGCTATATCCCCTCCTCCTCAAGCTAAGAGTTTTCTACAGAAGCTACAAAGTTCAGTTTGGGGAATAAAAAAGTGAGAAGTCATTCCACTTCTGTGATAATTCAACTTTTTTCATGTAATCAAACAATACGTTAAAATAAACACTTATTTAAAATGATACATAAAAACACAGAAAGATATGAAGGATTTGTACATGAAGATTGGATAGGTACTGTCTCCAACTCCAGATACAAATAGCAATTGAACACTTGCTTCTTAGCTGTCTAAGGAAGTCGTTTGTTTCATATGTGGTGTGCATGTGGTTGCCATGTTGGTTCTTTCATGTTGCCCTTCTTCGGTAACGAGCTGCAGGAATGAAATTTTGAAGCAAAGTCTATCCTAGTACTCATGCTAGTGGCCTCAGGACTTTGGAGAGATATCAAGTGCTTTTGAAAAGACCAGAACTGAAGTGACTCCTGTGGAAAAAGCTATGCAGTTGGCATGCTTATCCCAGCTCTGCGGGCTGTTGGGGAGTCACTTGGAATTCAGCAGAATGTTTCAAGCATTTCTTTCCAACAACCATCACTTGGTAACTTCACCTTTTGACATTCACTCTATGCAGATATATGACAAGAGCCTCATCCTGGTGGTTATCTCCACACCCCAACATAATTTGCCTTCCTTTCTCAAGGAGTTTAGTACCTGAATCATATGTTTTCTCTATCCCCAACCTTCCAGCTTATACTTCTTCCAAATCTACCCAACTGTATTGTTATCTTCTTTACATCTCTCTCTATTGACAAGAATAACATGAAAAACTTTATCAAATTATTTTGTTAAAATCTGGGTATACCACATATACCTAGGTATGATGTACCCCATATGCATTCCAACAAATAGATCTGAAGTTCAACATAAAAAAAAAACCAGTAATGAAGAAGACCAAAGAAATGCAGCAGTAGATTCCATTATCCAGTACGGAACTGCATTAGAAGATGGACAGGGGACAGCAAAATGGCTGAAGCCAGAATAAGACCCTCCACTTGGAGACTCTCTTGTCATCACCCTCATCCTCACCTCCTCCCACTGGAATCTTGGACTCTTATCTCTGGGTCCCTGGTTCTCATAACTGGCTTTTTGCTTTAGCTTGTGGGAAACTAGGCCTCCAACCTACTTCCTAAATATCTCCTCACCATGCCGTGTATCACCCCAATACCTTTCCTGCTTTCCAGCCCCCTGTTATGTGTTGAGTTGCTTCTTGAGAATAAGAACCAACTTGCTTCATGATATTTGTATTCCCAGCACATTACATAGTGCCTGGGAAGATGCAAGTGTTCAAGAAATGCTTCATCTATCTAACTAGAACAAAACAAAATGTTTAATATGATTTAAATTTAAAATTCTTCACAATCTGACCCCCTCATACCTTTGTAGCATTATCATATATCACTTCCCTCTATGCACTCTGTGTTCTAGCCATACTGGCCTGCTTGCTCTTCCTCACACACTTCATTCTCATCTCTCTGCTCTTGCCTTGGTTGTCCCTATGCCTGGAATGCTCACACTCCTCATTTCCATCTCTTGTAATCCAGGGTTTTCTTTAAGACCACCCAAATGCCAGCTTTCTATATCAAGGCATTTGCTGCCCCCTCCACCAGCTGATTCTCTTCAATGATTACTGTTCATTTGCTTTATTGTGCTTTGCATATACCTATATAGATGTATGTTATCTCCCTCAACAAAATAAATTCCTTGAGGTACGAAACTTATCCATTCTTGTCTTTGACTATCTAGTAACTAATATTAAATAAGGATTTAATGATGATTGGTTGATAAGTGAGAGGACAAGTCAGTTCACCAGACCCTGATGAACTTCATCCAAGATAATGACAACAATTAGCATATTTGACTGCTAAGATCAATTTTAAAGATCATGAAGAATGGCAGGAGTTACATAGGACTGGAGGACAAATGTCATCCTAATTTTCCAAAAAAGGAACCATTGAATGGTAGGCCAGAGGCCTATAATTTTTAAAGTGGTATAGGGCACAAGACTTAGAACAGAAAGACCTGAGTTTGAAACTGGCCTCTGTAATTTTTCCCTCTGTAAAATAGAGAAAATAATAATACCTTCATCAAAGGGTTGTTATAGTGACTA
Source organism: Phascolarctos cinereus (assembly GCF_003287225.1). Lineage (NCBI taxonomy): Eukaryota > Metazoa > Chordata > Mammalia > Diprotodontia > Phascolarctidae > Phascolarctos > Phascolarctos cinereus. Next base: position 7,231,018 of record NW_027556402.1, on the reverse strand, counting down.
AATGTAATAAATGTAAAATGATTAAGGAAAGCCTAATTATAGGACAATGACTTTGACTTTAATTTCTAGGGAAATTTTAGAAGAAGTAATTCAAAGTATAATTTGGAAGGGATTTAGAAAGAGAAGAGATTGATGAAGCCTATGTGACTTCATGGCACACTGGTTTACTTCCTTTTTATACAGGATAACTATATTGACAGACCAGGAGAATACAGGAGACATGGTACACTTAGCTTTTAACAAAAGAATTTGGCAAAGTCTCTTATGCTGTCTTTGTTGTCAATATGGAAAGATGTGAACTAGATGGCAAATACATTAAGATAGAACTGGAACTGGTAAAATTATAGAACCCAAGGAGCAGTCATGACTGTTTTGTTGTCACCTTGGAAGGTATACTCAAGTGGAAAGCCCTGTGGGAGTGTCCTTGGCTCTGGGGTATCCATCATTTTAGATAATTGATGATGATGATGATGATGATGATGATGATAAAGATAGAAAGACAGATATATATCCTCATTTACCTCAAAGGGGAAATACATAAACCAAAATGATTTGACCATTCCAGCCTTCTCACATCATCATTATCATCCATCCCATTCACTTCAACCAGTAGTTCCAACCCTTCTTTTTCCCTCTTCTTGCATCCTTAGCATTCATTTCCAACCTCAGGTAATTCTGGACATTAGCACTTCATGTACTATTTTACCACAACTATACTTTTTTTTTTAAATTGAGTTTCAATCAAATGATCTGCTTCCTTCTGCACAGTTCATGGATTTTTTTTTTAAATCTGAGTCTCTCCATGGGCCCCTTGGCAAGCACATCAGTCTTTTTTTCAGGCAGATCTCCCTTTTCTTCCTCTTTGGAATAATTTCTGCTTCTGTCTTCAGAATTCTTTTCTGTTGAGTTTCCTATCATTTGGGCCAATTTATGATTATAGGATGAGAATGAATCATTCAAATGGACATATGATGAAGTGAGCTGCCTGTAACTTAGTTCAATGGAAACAGTGTAATTTAAAATCATCTATGGAGAAGATGAACAAAATATAACAAGAGACATTGGGAGGGATTCATTTGGCAGTACAATGCACAGAACACATTTTGTATTACAGTGAATGAAGAGAAATACCTTTTCAGAATGCCATAGGACATTACCGAAAGTTTGGACTATAGGACTATAGGCTTTAGAGAAGAGAATTTAGGGATTTTCTCCGATGAGAAAATCCAGGTGAATTGACTTAGCTGAGGTCTAACAGAGACCTAGCTCAGATGTAAGTTGCAGAGTCAAGGTTGGAACCCAAGTCTTTTTAATTCAAGCGCAGTGCTCTTTCAGTGGCAGCAGACGTAGGAAATAATGGAGAACCCAATGTAACCCATGGCTCAAAGCTCCTTTGCATAAGACTCTCCTCACTGGTAGAAATCCAATACTCTGTACTTGACACCTACGTGAAGGGTGGAGTTGATGAAATCTTAAGAGAAGAGAAATCCTGGTATTCTAATCTCTAGCTATAAGAGGGTAAATATATGGAGAAGGATATGGTCCCTAATGGGAGAGAATTACTCTAGGAAGAAGCCACCATGTTGGCACCTGAGAAACAGAGACATGTTCAATCTGATAAAGCTAAAGTTTCAGGAAACTTTCAGTATTAGAGAAATCTGTCCTGAACACCCTGTCAGCATTGATCAATCACATTTGAAACTTCACTCTCTGGCGTGGCCTTTGGTAGCGTCTGTGGCAAATTCCTAGCTGGCCCCAGTTTATCTGTTGGCTTGGAGCTGTTGCAAAGATCAAGAGGGCAAGACAAAGCAGAAACTGGCCAGGAGATCCAAAGGTATTTCTCTAATTCTCTAATTCATTCTTATTAGCGTGATGTAGTAAAAAGAAGACTGTCTCTGCAGCTAATAAAAAGACGTTGATTCAAGTACTTTCTGGCACATACTATCTCTGACCATGGTTCAAATCACTTAACTTTTAAGTCCAAGGTACAGGGGTGGAGAGCCTACAGCCTCGAGGCCATTGTGGCCCTCTAGGTCCTTAAGTACATCTCTTTGACTGAATCCAAACTTCACAGAACAAGTCCCTTTAATGAAAGGATTTGTTCTGTAAAACTTGGACTCAGTCAAAAGTCTGAAGCCAAGGACCTAGAAGACCACATGTGGCCTTGAGGTCACAGGTTCCCCATCCCTGGCCTAGGACATCTCTCTAAAACAATAAGTCACAGAAGAGTTGTTGTTCTATATTGGTGAAAATGAAGGAGTTCCTCACACTAATGAAATCATAGGTATAGATCCCTCAAAAGCCCATCTTGCTGTCCAATAAAACTCTCCTCCTTAATGAAAAGCAGGAGAGAGTGGCAAAATCCAGAGATTCAGAAGCAATATTGGGAGAGGGATAAAGGATAGCTGGTCTGGATCTTTCCTGAAAATGGAGGTTCCAGGAGGAATTCGGAGGAATCTAAGAGGAGCTGCATGGGAAGAGGTATCCTCCAGAATAAGAAGGCAGTTGAAGCATGTTTGTAAAGTCCAAAGAGTCAGAAGAAGGGCCAGGAAAGGAGTGAATAGGCTCTGACTCTGCTTTTTGAATTAATGTGTGCCATAGAACAATCCATCTCTCCCATATACAGTCCAGCAAATATATCTGAAGGGCAACAGAAAAAGCCATGATTAAGAAGACCAAAGAAAAACAGTGGTAAATTCCATTATCCAGTCTAGGATTGCATTTGAAGATGGCCAGGATATTGTAATATGGTTAAAACCAGAATAAAATTCAGTAAATGTCCCAAAGCCTATGGCCCTCTGAGCAAGGGCTACAAGGAGGACCTGACATTTGAAAGAAAGGATTAAAAAGGGGAAACAAATTATTATGCTTTGTAACTGAGGAATGAGAAGAAAACTATTCAAACATGGAGAAAAGGGTGGAGGGAACAGGCATCTCATGAATCTCACTCTTATCTGAACCTAACAAAAGAGGGCTGAACACACACACACACACACACACACACACACAAAGTTTGCTGTCAAAATAACGGGGAAACTGGTGGATACAGAGAGAGGGTAAAGAGGAGTTTAAAGAAAGGATCTGGGAAAGGAATGGTCACAAACAAAATAACTTCATCTTTCTTCATTAATAAAAGAGTTTAAAAGGAGAGATAAGGAAATGTAAGAACAAATGATCAAGGTCTGGACTAGATGGGAAAAAAGAGGGTCAGGATTAAAAGAGGAGAATAAATCCATTTCCATTACAGATTACTATTATTGACAATATTTATTTCATCACCTCCTTTTTAATGTAAAGAGGAGGTAGGGAAAAGAGAGGGAAAAAAGATAATATGGTGGAGGGAAATAAACACACAATTAACAATCATGACTATGAATATGAATGGGATGAAATGGCCCATATAATAAAGAAGGATAACAGAATAGATTAGAAAATAGAATTTGACAATGTGTTGTTTAAAAAGATGAAATACAAAGACATGCTTAAAATGAGAGTGGAAAGGTCAATTTGTTATATCTTAGGACAACTCAAAAATGAAGAGGTAATGGTCATTCTCTCAGAAAAGGAAATAATCAAAATAGACATGGTTGAAAGGATAAACAGGGGAACTAAATTATGCTTAAAGGGACTGAAATTAATAAAATAATACCAAATATGCATACATACATTATGTGCATACATACATACATATGTGCATGCATACATACACACATGTATAGTAATGGTGAAGCATCTCAGCACTAAAAGGAAAAGTTAGTAGAATTACAAGAAGAAATTGACAAAATTATAACAGTTGAAGACTTCAGTGAGTCTATATCTAGACAAATAAAACAAATTGAATCACAAGAAAGATATTAAGGGCTTAAGCAGAATTTTGGAGAAGTTAGATGTGCTAGGTCTCTGGCAATTAGAGAATCAAAATGATTTCTCACCTTTGAGACCTTTACAAGAAGGCTAGGATATAAACATTTCACAAACAAAATCAGAAAAACAGCACTATTGGCTACATGTGTGAGAGGGGTCTGGCACATGCACAGAGTGCTTGAGGCAACATTTCTCCATACAGAGAGCCTGGGAAGCCTGCTACCAGGAAAATTGTGATGGAGTGTTAGCGAAGTATATTTGAGAGACTGATTGCAAACCAGACATTACAAAACTGCTTCCAGTCTGCTAAACATGTGTGGAAGAAGCAGCTCCTAGATGATCTGTGGAGGCATCCAAAATGGCTTCAGCGACTCTTTAGCTCATTTTCCTCTAAGGGGACTTAATGACATTTTTAGTCATGGCATCTAGTGAAAGGAAGAAAGTTTCTAACCATGGGAATTTCAAAGGCTGGAAGAGTGAGTCACAAGAATCTGGGAGTCCAGTCCAAGTCAGGTGATGCAATGAGATCAACATCAGTGTTCCAGCAAGCAAGTTGTGATCTTCATCAGGACCCCTCCCCATTGGAAGCTGCGATGAGGACCAGTCCAGAAAAAAGACACCTTTGGATGTGAACTTGGTGGAATCAAAGCTGTGCAGGAATTGAGCTATTTTGAACCCACTCCCAAAGACTGGAGTGGTGTAGGGGAGAATGTGCCCCAGAGACACCGACAGAAATATTTCTGTTTGTTCTTGCTATATCTTTGACTTAACTATTCCCACGTTAAAAAAAAAAACTGCCTGATGTTTAGTAGTTAAGTGGAACTGAAGGTGCTAATCACTAGCCCCTAACAAGCAGAGAAAAACACAACCAGTTGGGGCTCAAGGTGATGGCAGAGAAAAGAGGAAATTGTCTAGAATTACTCCTTTATGCTGTGCATATCTGATATGTATTTAGCTGTTTGTATATTGTCTAGCCCCATTAGAATGTGAGCTCCTGGAGAACAAGGACTATGTTTTTACCTTTTTTTTTTTTTCTGTCCTCAGCACTTTGGACAGTGTTTGCCACCTAGCAAATGATTGCTGAATCTCTATTGACTGAAACTGTGGATAAAGGAAGAGCTTGAACAATAATTGATAGAAGTTGTACAAAAATATTTATGGCAGTTTTTGTGGTGGCAAATTGGAATTTGGAAATTGAAGAATTGGAAATGGAGGGGATGCTCATCCACTTGGAATGGCTGAACAAGTTGTGGTAGATAATTGGGATGGAATACTACTGTGCGGTAAGAAATGATGAGCAAAAAATGTTCACAAAAACCTGAGAAGACTTATATAAACTGATGCGAAGTGAAGTGAGCAGAACCAGGACAACATTGTACATGGTTACAGTGATACTGTGGAGATGATCAACTGAGAAAGACTTCACTACACTAATCAAGACAATGACCCAAGACGATTCCAAAAGATCCATGATGAAAAATGCTATCCGCCTCCAGAGAGATAATCGATGAACTCTGACTGCAGAATGGAGCATTTTTTTTTACTTTATTTATTTTTCTTGTTTTATTTTTTTGTCTGTGTTTTCTTTTGCAATATGACTAATGTGGATATATGTTCTGCATGACTGCAAATGTAAAATAAATAACAAATTGCTTGCCTTCTCAAAAGGAGGAGGGAGAGAGAGAATCCAGAACTCAAAATTAAAAAAAAATGTAAGCTTATTTACATGTAATTGGGAAATATTTAGCAAAATAAATAAAATATATATTTAAAAACAATAATGATAGATATGATCACAGGAGATATAATGGACAACTTTGTATGAAATTAAAATATTTTAAACAAATTAAATGTAGCTTAAATTAGAAAGGAAATAGTGAAACAGGGCAAAAAACAAATCTTTGCAGCTAGTTTATCAGACAATGGTATGATAATTCAACAAACATAGAGCCCAGGGCAAGAACCATGCTTGTCCTTCCCACTGGTTTGGACCTGTTAAGTGGTTATTTTCTGCTTGCTCAGCCTTTGAGAGTCCACTAGACAATGACATTGTAGAGCAGTACTTTAGAAGAGGGTGGGGGATAGATACAAGGTTCATCCTGGTTTGTTTATACTGGTATTACCCTTTGGGAGTATAAGTGAATATGCACACTGAGAAATGTATGACCTCTGGAAATCTAGAATATTCCAACAATTGAAGGTATAACTTAGGTTCCATGGTATGTTTTTGTCTTGGTGGGAAGGGAAAGGGAAGATGGGGTTGCACCAATGTTGATCTCAAAGGAACCGATACCTCATGGGACCTTTTCAAAAGTGCATATAATTATTTTGATGAAGGGTCACAATTTTCTTATTAATAAGCAGTTTTTAAAAGGATTTTCCTTCAGAAATCAAAGTAACAAACTATTGTTTTCTTTACAATTTTCAAACATTGGGCATATCCCAATATAGTTGCAGTTTCACTTTGAATTTCTAGTATATCTCTTTTGGAAATGATGCTTGTGGTGGAGAATTGTCTGATTGGATGCTGTAAGTAGTTTTACTCTTTACATTTGCTGAAGGAGTGGATTCTACTCTAGGTGCCACATTTTCATTAATCAGCTGGTCAGCATCCAGAAGAGAGGGCAACCAGGATCACAAAGGATTTTAAGATCATGAAATATAAGGGAAGATTAAGGAAACTGGAGAAATTTAGCCTGGAGAAGGTGCAGGGCCAGTATATCGGTTGTTTCAAGAACTTGTTAAATTGTTAGATGGAAGAGAAATTAAAATTATTCTATTTGGCCCCAGAGGGCAGAACTAGAAACAGTGGGTGAAAAAGGAATGAACTTCCTTTCCAGGTAGTGGGATTCCCTCTCATTGAAGATCTCTAAGCAGAGATGAAATGATTATTTGCTGTTTATTTTACTTTGTGGTTGCCTTAGGAAGTGTGGTACTGACATCTACTACATTGGCTCAAAAAAGGTGATCATTTAATGTAAGCATTTATACCTCAGAAATTGATGAATGCTATGAATTGGGGCTTGACTTATTTTTGTTGATTTCTAGACTTAAGAAAGCAACAGAGAATATAATTAATTTAAAAGTGTGCCATGCATACTTTTTTAGGAGGAGAGCTGGTTGTTAAACATTTTCAAGCACACCCCTGCTTTTAGCTATGGCAACCAAGATATTTTCTAATTTAAAATTTATTTAATTCTCTCCTTCTTTGAAGTTGGAAAAAGGCAGATTTAGTTTTGAGGTCAGAGAATAAAAGTCCTAGGATGAAGTGAATTGGGAGAGAATAAGTTCCTGTTCTTGAGAGATCTTCTAATAGAAGTCTCCATCAAGTGGTCTGGAGGACCCCTTGGAGGATGTACTGTAAGGGACATTCTTTTCAGATATGGGTTGGACCCAAATAAGCACCATTAAGAAATGCATGCTCCTTTCCTGCTTCCACTCTTTGATTAAGTAGCAGGAGAACTTCTGAAACAACCATACATAAAACAGGCCCTAAGCTATGGTAAAACCTTTTAAAAAAAAATAAGAAAGCCCCCAAACCATCCCTCTTCTCTGCGGCAAAAGCGGGATCAATGTGTCAAAAATTAGACAAAATCCCAATTCGGAAATTTTGTGATTCTGAGATGTCTTTGGATGTCCTTGAATGTATGTGCCCCTGGTCTTATAAGAGGGACTGAATTGGGAATAATAATAATATAATAAATTAGAATAACAATAATAATAAACAAAAAACATAGCTTTTACATAGCATTTTATAAAGGGAGCTAGGTGGCCCAGTGAATAGAGTGTAGGGCCAGGAGTTAGGAAGATAATTCCTGCATTCACATCTGGCCTCAGATACTTAGTAGCTGTGTGACCCTGGGAAAGTCACTTCATTCTGTTTGCCTCAGTTCCTCATTTGCAAATGAGCTGGAGAAGGAAATGGCAAAGCACTCTAGTATCCTTGCCAAGAAAACCCCAAATGGGATAACAAAGAGTTGGATACAACTGAAACCACTGAAAAAAACCACTTTCAGGTTTACAAAGGAACCCCGTGAAAGAAGTGTTATTATCATCTCTGTTTTACAGAAAAGAAAGCTGAGTCAGAGAGGAATTAACTGGTTTGCTCAGGACTGCACAGTTAGTCAGTGTTCGAGGAAGGATTTGAACATGGATCATCCTGACTCCATGAAAGACACCACCTACTTGCCTCTGAGAAGGTTTGGCATGAGCAGTGGCCAGATAGGGAGTGTAAACAGCTGCGATAAAAAGACTGAAGCTTTGGACAACTGTGCTGAGTTAGAAAAATGTTCCAAAGAAATTATTTTTAATTTTAAAAAAATGTTCAGCTTCTGGTACTCCCTACATTCCTCATTTCAGACAAACTCCCTGTTCCAGCATGGCTCCTGTCATGGACGCGCCAGGTGACTCGTGGACACCCTCCTTCCAACATAGCCTGGCTTCATACCTGCTCTCCCCGACTGCCTTACAGCAGCAGCCTGAGCTGCTCCACCCTCCTGGTGGGCTTTCCTCAAGGGGGGCACATTGGTCCCACTACTTGCTGCAGAGGAGAGTTTGGTTGGAGGCTTTCTTGTTTAAAAAAAAATGTTTTTTTTTTAATTTGTAAGTTCTGCTACTTAAACAAAGATAAATAGGCAGGGAAAAGAAGCATTTACTTATTAAGTATGCACTAGCAGCTAGGTGGAGCAGTGGATAGAATACTGACCTTGGAATCAGGAAGACTCATCTTCCTGAGTTCAAATCCAGCCTCAAACACTTACTAGCTGTATGAACCTGGGCAAGTCATTTAACCCTGTTTGCCTCAGTTTCCTCATTTATGAAACAGCAAACCACTTCAGTGTCTTTGCCAAGAAAACCTCAATTGGGTCACAAAGAGTCAGACATGACTGAACAACAAATATGCCAGGCACTGTGCTAAGCACTTTACACATATATCATTTGATGATGGAAGGGAATCTGCCAAGGACATAGGGCAGGAACCTATGATTTCATTGGTGCAGGGAACTCTCAAGTAAGGAAACTCTGGCTACCGATGCAGCAGATACCTTCTCTATGACTTAGGGTCTTAGAGTTGCCTTGCAATGACTTGCCCAAAGTCACAAATAGTCCCTGTCAAAGAAGGACTCGGATATAAGTCTTCCCAGCTTTGAAATCAGCCCTCTATCCACTGCACCACACTACCTCTCTAGCATGGTCATGGCTACCAGGGAAAAGAATGCTGCTGAGGAAGAAAGACATTCTTTGAAAACTCCTTAATAGGCCAGAAGGTTCTCCCATCAAAAAAAATCTCCCCATGCCCCCTTCTCACATGCAAGGAATTGTGTCCCCAGAGTCCTTTACAACCTGGTGCATTTACATTCAAAGTGAATGTTTGGAACTATTTTTAAAAGTCATTTTAATAGGCCCCAGCAGGTGGTCTTTGGGAAGACATGGTTTTAAAGAAAAGCCTCATTGTCTTTGCCTCACTTTATACAATCCGTCAGGGTTTTTTATTAAAACAAGGAAGGCTAAAGATACTGGTGCTAAGAAAGGTTCCGTGAAGTTACTAGTTATAAGAGAAAGTTGGGCCTCTTTTATCACACGTTAAAATCCTGGAGCAGCATGGGGTGGGAAGGGCAGAGCTTTCGAAATGATTTCACTCCCTCGCAATGGCAAAGTTCACATGTGGCCAGCTTTCTCTTTTTACTTAGGATACCAGGGAAGTCTCAAACTTTTCAGATGAACCTGAATATCTCTGCTCAGCCCAAATTCTACACAGAGCCACGCTCTTCCTAAACAGTTTTTTTCTTTCCTCTTTCTGATGTGTTTCTTGAATTGATTGTTTTAAAAATAAGGAGCTGTCAATCTTTCTTCTTTTCAGGCCTTTTCTATCCCTTTTGAAATTACTTACAGCCTACTTTCTGTAGCTATATAGTAAGCCTGACCTAATTTAATTACCATGACTTGGGTGGTTTCAGGATAAATACTTTTATTCAGTCTGCCTACTTTGTATATGGTCCCTCCCTTTCATAGAGTTCTCTGTATTTTGGCATTCAAAGTCCTTGTCTTTCTTTAGTGGGTTAACACAAAGTTAGTTTTATATAGTGTTCTCCACATGGACAAATTTTCTCTAATGCTGCCCTGTTTACTCCCTGCTTCATTTTGTTTGTCTACGGGCTGGATGTCTCTGGCCTTTGTGGGACCCAGACTCCAGTGCTTTGAGGACAGCCTCAGAGTGTCAAGACTATACATGTCTGAGCAGTCCAGGCTGCAATTTATCTGGAAAAAGGGAGGAAAAAAGCAAAGATAGCATGAGTTAGGCTTGGGTCATCATAAAATTCCTCTGTCCTTAAAACTTCTAGTGAAAAAGCTTTTTAATGCGCACCTCAGTAAAACTTAGACACGTCAATTTTAGGTGGAACGTCTGATTCTGTGGGTGTGGATCCATCCAATGTTTCCCAGAGGAATGGATGACATCCTATGGAAAATGCTCAAATACCTGTGGCTGCTGAGATAGCAGTTACAGGGTGACCTTGAGAAAGTCAACAAACCCCTCTTAGACTATATGGGGAAAAGAGAGAAGCAAGCAAGCTTTTACTAAGCACCTAGTTTATTAAGCTGGGAGCCGAGCTAAGCATTTTATAAATATTCTCCCATTTGATCTCTGCAACAACTCTGGGAGGCAGACATTATTATTATCCCCATTTTGTAATAGAGGAAACTGAGGCAGATAGAGGTCAAGTTAATTGCCCAGAATCACACAATTAGTAACTGTTTGAGGCTGAATTTGAACTCAGGTCTTTCTGACTCCATAGTCTTTTTTCTTTATTTTTCTTGCACAAATGCAAGAAAAATGTGTGTGTGTCTATGTGTGTATGTGTGTGTTTTGCAACACATCTATGCACTGCCCCACCTAGCTTCCTCCATATCAGTAATAGGTGGAGAGTTTATATGATTGGCCTCCAAGCTACTTCCAGCTTTAAAATCAATAATCCCACTGTAACCTTGGTGGCATTTGCTTAGAGAGGACGCTTGTCTCTCTGAAAGACAAATCTGAGGACACCAGTGAGGTCTCAAATCCCTATTATCCTATAGAAAGAACACCAGCACAAGAGGAAGAAGTTCCAATAACATGAGGACAAGTAGGGAACAGAGGAAATTTAGGTTGATTAAAGAGTTCCTCCAAGCTGGGGCCTGGCAGGTCTCTGCTCCCCGGCTGCACATCCCTGCCTTTGGAGCCCTCCTGGGTTGGTTTTTCCTTTGCTTTGGCTGTGGTTTGGTTGGGTTCACTTCAGAAAAGACTGTCAGAGGAGAACTTTTAAGGAAGGGAAGGAGAGTAGAGTCTGATCCAAGGTGGGGGTGCAGCTCATGCTCAGTGGCCCCAGGTGTGGGTGCAGACTTCTCTCTTTAAAAGGTTCCCACAGCACGGAGCCTTTGCAAACTGGCCCACAGAAGATGTGAATGGGGCCCTATTCTGCCACATGCAGCCCCATCTGAAACAGTCCCAACCCCCGCTGTTCCTCCAAACAGACCATTCTATAAAACGTCAAAGAAGGGGAAATACAAGAATGCGTGTTTCACATCTCCTACTTCACTGGGCTCTGGCACATTAAAATTGTGTGTGTGGATGTGTGTGTGTTTTGTTCCTTTTTCCAAATGAAGTAAAAGAATAATGGGGACATCATTTGAAAAGTGTCATTTGATTGGCATGAATTATTATACACCTTAAACAAACAGAGAAGGCTTTTGTGGGGATGCCAAGAGCCCAAATAGTGCAGAGCCAAAGGGAAGCAGGGTACCAGTCTTGGACAAGTGCTATAAGTTCAAATTGTCCCCTGGTACCACCATGGGCTCTCATTAATGATAAAACAACTATAAAGTTTTCATTAACTAGAAAATGCACACTAACACACACACACATACATGCACAGAGAGAGAGAGAGAGAGAGAGAGAGAGAGAGAGAGAGAGAGAATAATGTCCTGCAAAGAGTGTCTCAAGGAGTCTCAGCTTTATTCCATAAATTAATGAATGTAACTGTTACATTTAATTTATAGCAGTAAATAGGGCAGAAAGATGGTGTTTCTCCAGTAGCTTATTTATAATGAACTGATTTCTTAATTGTACCCTAAGTAGATCATAACCTACCTACAGTCAACCAATCAGTAAATATTCATTAAGTTCCTATCATGTGCCAGGCACTGTGCTAAGTGCTGGGGAAACAAAAAGAGGCAGAAAACAGTCCTTGACCTCAAGGAGCTTGTAACATACAGGGGGAGACAACTTGTGTAAAGACAAGGCATACACAGAATAAATAGGAAATAGTTATCAGAGCAAGGGCACTAGAATTAAGAGGGACGGGAAGGACTGCCTGCAGAAGATAGGGTTTTAGTTGGGACTTAAAGGAAGCCAGGGAAGCCAGGAGGTGGAGTTGAGGAGAGAGAGAGAATTCCAGGTGTGGGGGACAACTAGATCAAACGCCCTGAGCTGAGAGATGGAGAGTCTTGTTTTTGGAAAATCCAGGAGACCAGTGTCAATGGATCAAAGGGTATGTACTGGGGAGTAATGTAAGAAAACTGTATAGTAGGAGGCCAGGCTATGAAGACCTGTGAATGCCAAAGAGAGGACTTTGTATTTTGTCCTGGAGGCAATAGGGAATTACTGAAGTTTATTGAGTAGGGGAGTGACATGGTTAGACCTGCATTTTAGGAAAATCGCTTTGGTGGATGAATGGAGGATGAATGGAGGTAGAGACTTGAGGCAGACAGACTCACTAGCAGACAATTGCAATAATCCAAACATGAGGTGATGAGGGCCTACACCAGGTTGGTGGAAGTGTCATGAGAGAGAAAGGAGCATATTCCAGACATGTTACAAAGGTGAAATCAATGTGCCTTTACAACAGATTGGATATGGGGGCTAAGAGAGGGAGGAGTCAAGGATGACTGCTAGGTTGTGGACCTGAGGGACTGGGCAGATAGTGTTGTCCTTTATAATAATGAGGAATGTGGCGGGGGGTACATCAGGGAATATGCTTTGGACATATTGAGTTGGAGATGTCACTAGATATCCTGTTTAAGATGTCTGAAAGATAGTTGGAACTATGAGATTGGAAGTCAGCAGAGGGTTTAGGGCAAGACAGGAGCGTGTAAGAATTACCAGCACAGAGATGGTAATCAAATCCGTAGAAGTTGATGAGATCTTAAAGTGAAACAACATAAGGGGGAAAGAAGAGGGCCCTGGAATGGAATCCTGAAGGACACCTACAGATAGAGGGAATGAGCTAAATGAGGACCCGGCAAAGGGAACCAGGAAAGAGAGAGTGTCCTGAAAACCTAGAAAGGATCTAGAATATTAAGGAGTAGAGGGTGATCAGCAGTGTCAAAGGCTGCAGAGAGGTCAAGGAGAATGAGGATTGAGAAAAGACCATTGGATTTGGCAATTAAGAGATAGTTGTTAAATTTCAGTGGAATGATAAAGTCTGCATTCAGATTGTAATGGGTTAAGAAAAGACTGAGAGGGAAGTAGAGGCATCTATTGTAGATGGCCTTTGCAAGTTTAGCCACAAAGTGTAAAATAAATATAGGGTGACAGTTAACAGGAATGGGAGGATCAACTTAGGGCTTTTTGTTGTGATTTTTGTTTGTTTGTTTGTTTGTTTGTTTATCTTAGGCTACAGGAGTATGGCTGTTTTTGTAGGCAGTAGAAAATGAGCCAGTAGACAGGAAGAAATGGAAAATGAGTGAAAAAGTGGGGATGACAGAGGGCAAAACGTGTTGGAGGATACAGAATGGGATTTCTTGAACAAGTGGAGGGACTAAGGCCACTTCATCATGTAAGAGAGGGGTGAAGGAGAAGATGATGACAGAAGGCACCTGAGTAATAGGAGATGAAGAAGAGAAGAGGGAGCTCACAGTGAATGAACTCAATTATTTTCTGTAAAATATGAGGCAAGGCTATCAGCTCAGAAAGTGGGAGGAGGGAGAGATATGAAAGATTTGAGTAAGAACAAAAAGATTTAGAAGAGCCACTGTGGAGAATGAGATGGTTGATAAGGAAGGTAGTAGAATTGTCTAGCAGCAGTGAGGGCCCAGCTGAGGTTGTGTAATGTAAATTCATAGTGAATCTAGTCAGAATGGTTGGGTAATTTTCTGTTTTCATTTAGCAGCATGTGTGTAGGAGCAAAAGTGATGGATGATGGAAGTGAACCAAGACTGAATTTGGACTGAGCATAATCGGCAATATTGTTAAACCTAAGAGATATGTCCTAGAACTATTCCCAAAGGGCTATAAAACTGTGCATAACCTTTGATGCAGCAATACCACTACTAGGTCTGTATCTGAAAGAGATCAAAGAAAATGGGAAAGGACCCACATGTATAAAAATATTTAGAGCAGCTCTTTCTGTGCTGGCAAAGAATTGGAAATTGAGAGCACGTTCATCAATGGGGGAATGGCTGAACGAGTAGTAGTATACAATTGTGATGGAATACTGTTGTGCCATAAGGAAATTATTATTTTATTCCATAAATTTAAAAAAAAATATGACAAAGGAGGATGCTTTCAGTAAAACCTGGGAAGAATTATATGAACTGATACAAAGTAGAGTGAGCAAAACTAGAACATGGGATATTGTAGCAGTGATACTGTGGCAATGATCAACTGTGAAAGACTTAGTTACTCTGATCAAGACCATGATTTAAGACAATTCCAAAGGACCCATGATGGAAAAGGGAGAAAGAACTGATGAATTCTGAGAGCAGACTGAAGCCGACACTTTTCATTTTCCTTGTTTTTCTTGCATTTATGCAAGAAAAACATGTGTGTGTGCTTTGTAACAGGGCTAATAGTGAAATATATTTTACATGACTTCACATGTATAGTTGATATGTTGCTTAGTTCTCAGTAGGTAGCAGAAAGAGTGGGAGAGAATTTAGGGCTCAAAGTTTTTAAATATAAATGGTAATTTTAAAATGTAATTAGGAAATAGTTAACTAAATAAAAATTTAAAAAGGGATTATGTCCTAGAGCTTTCAATGAGTCTCACATAGGTCAAGCAATGTGCCCCATTCACCCAACCAGTGAGCAGAAGACGAGAGTGCTGGATGGAGAGCTAGAAGTCCTGCATTCAAATTCTGCTTCTGCACTTCATAGATGTAGTTTTGGTGACCTTGGACAAGTCACCTACCATCTCTGAGTCATGGATTCCTCCTCTGAAAAAATTAAGGCATTGAATTAGATGATCTTTAAAGCTTATTCTAGCTCAGAATTGGTGATCCTGTGTGATCCTATGAGGTGTCACAGGTGGGATTTTTACCTAGGTCTTCATGCCAAGGTCTGTGCAGCAGCTACCACTTCTTATTTACCTCTCTATAATTAATAATATATGTCTGCTCTTGCTTTAGTTTTATTTTCCCTTGTAAGACTTTTGTGGAACATACCTATTTCCCCACCTTAGCTTCAATGAAAAATTTATTTCATGTTGTCTGGTCTCTCAAACCCCAATGCTCACCAAAAATTAGGAGAGAGAAATAAGTACCAGCCATAGAGTTTTTAAATAAATGGTACCACCTTTGGAGAAGATGTTATTACACCTTTTGCAGATGTAAAGGAAGTACGAAAGGGAGAAAAGTTGCATACCTACTGAGAGAAACTCCTGTTTCTTTTCAGGTGGCCAGTCTATCGCATCATGGGATTCAATATTCAAAAGAACCTTAAACATAATTTCATCCAAAGCTCACCTTACCAAGGAAGAAGCTGAGGATCACAGAATGAAAGGGACTTTGAGAACATACAAATAGCAAAAAGGGATTCTATCTCAGGTCCCTAGACACTATAACCAGAGGTCTTGTGACCATGACTCAGAGATGGTTTCACTATTAGCAAATAAATCCATGAGTAACAATGGCACCTACGCATCACCAATTGTTTTAATATTCTAATTTAAACAAAGGCAGGCACAGGGTAACACAGAGTGGGGTATAATAAAGTACCAATTGAGGGGACAACTAGGTGGTGCAGTGGATAGAGCACTGGCCCTGAAGTGAGGAGGACCTGAGTTCAAATATGACCTCAGAGCAAACACTTGACACTTACTAGCTGTGTGACCCTGGGCAAGTCACTTTACCCCAATTGCCTTAAAAAAAAATGAAGTACCAATTGAGAGATGTTCCCAAGAAGTGAGAAGATCGTCATCAGAGAGATTCAAGACCAGAACTAGTCATACTACAAGAGGAAGAGATAGCTAAGGGACAACCCATGCATTCCATTAGTAATTATGCAATGTCAAGATGTCTAGAAGAAGGCCCCTACAACTTTGAGTGAAGATTTAGAGGAAGAGATCATGAGTTAGAGAGGATGACAAGCTGTAGATGCATTAAGACCTACTTCAAAGGAGCAAAGCGCTTCACCTACAGGTTTCCGTAGAGCCTCCACAATAAGGTTCTGGCATAGATGCTAGAATTATCCCCATTTAGTAGATGAAGAAACAGAGGCACAAAGAGGTTAAATGATGTCTGTGACCAAACTGCTAGTAGGTACTAAATGCCAGATTTGAACCACTAACTCCAAGAACAGAATCCTGTGCCACATTATCTCAGGCACACACAGGCAATTTGAATAACCCAACCCAGCTGCCCTTGGAAGGGAGTAAAAATACAGGGGAAATGGATGGAAGGACAATATTTTAGAGTTGTTGTTCATACTTCATTTTCAAAGAGGACAAATGACATCGTGTGGTGATGTCTTGACTTGTAAGTGAATGGGACTTAAGTGCACAAAGTCACCAGCCTCACTCTCTCTCCAGAGTCATCAAGTCTAGTGGCAGGCCAAAAGTCAGGACAACTGCCATGGCCTAGGATGAAGTGGATGACTTTGGCATCTTCAACGATTGACCAAGCTCTAAGCGCTCCACAGCGCCTGGTTTTAGAGAGTGGGATCCTCCCAGGTGGCCAAGTGGAAAGTGCTCATATGAGTGATGGGCTGGATAATATCAAAATAATGGGGGATAGAACAAGGAAGTCACAATCAGTTGTAGTGAACCCACAGGGGGTTGGTTTTGGTCATTGTTTGCTTCCTCTGCTGTGTGACTAAGTTCTCTCTTTTTAAAAAAAATCTGTTAATGCGTTCATAGACATAACTTTTTCTCAAAGAACTCTTTTCTGCCTGTCATACATTTTGATCTATTGTCTTACTGTTAAGCTTTATTATGTTAATCTTTGTTGTTTCTTCTTGTTTTTGCCTCACTCATCACTTAAGGTACTGTTGTGTGGTCTCCATTCAGGGCTGCATCTTTTGTTCATTTTCTTTTATTAATCACAATTTTCATTGCTATGGTCTGCAAGGGATATGTTTCAGTTTTACCTTTCTGCATTTATTTATGAGTTCTTTTATACAAGTCACACATTTTTAAAAGGTACTATGAAATATAAGTACAGGTTCTAAGACTCTCATTCAATAATCACCATAGAGTTATCATATCGATTTTTCAAACACTTTGTTTCTTGTCTATCCGTTATATGTGTCATGTTCCAAAAGAAGAATCATGAATTCAGCTACAATTGCTGCCTTATTATTTAGATCTTTTGCCTCTTCGTAAGCAATTGCTCTAAACCAGAGATGTCAAACTCAAATGGGCTGCAGAACTCCCAATGAGCCAGAACCAAATGAAAACATAGTTGGGAAATGTTTAACAAAAGAAATGAAAATATAATGCAACATAGATGACATTAATTTGTGGTTTTCTAGGTCAATATTCAGCCCACAGGGATCCTTTCTATTTGACTTTGATACCACTGGTCTAAACTATATCATTCTCTACTGGTCTGTTTTATGATGGTGTATAATAGTTGTGTGATCATGGACAAGTCACTTAAATGCTCTTTGCCTCAGTTTCTTTCTCTATAAAGTGGGGATAATATTATCTGCTCTACCTACTTACCTCTCAAGGTTGCTGTATCAAAAGAAATAATGTGTGTAAAGAGCTTAGCAAACCTGAAAGCACTATGCAAATGTTCACTATTATTCTCAAATACTCAAATGGTTCTGTGATCTCATCAATCTAGACATTCCCTCCAATGGCACAGATCATAACCTATCTCTCCATCCCTGCCCATCCTGTTTGCCTCTGGAACAAAGGCCTTCACAAGTTCAGTGCAAGGTGCTCACCAACTATGTTCGGGATCTGACTCATTTTCTCCTGTCACAGTGAGCTGGGAACACTTGGGCAGTCCACCTGTCATCACTTGCCCTCACCACCCAACCAGCTCACCTTTGGCTATCATACATTTCCCTGATGATAGCAACGGCATCCTTACTCCTGTTCTTTGTAATTCCTCATTGGTTTTATGTTATGGAAAGATGTAAAAAATAGAAGGCCCTCCTGTACTTACTGTTTGTTGAATACTTAAACAAAAAAAAAGCACATTTGATTCAGTAAGGCAAGATATGGCATTTAGGCTCTTTTCCAACAAGTTTCCTCCAATTCTCACATCAACATTATTCAAGATTCCTCTAAATGCATAATAACAGAAATGACTATTCAACTGTCCTCTTATCATAACCATCAAGTGTGTTGTTGTAATTTAGTCATGTATGACTCTCTCTGACTCCATTTGGGGTTTTCTTGGCAAAGATGCTGGAGTGGTTTGCCATTTCTTTCTCCTGCTCATTTTACAGTTGAGGAAACTGAGGCAAAGAGGGTTAAGTGAATTGCCCAGGGTCACACAGCTAGTACATGTCTGAAGCTGGATTTGAACTTAAGAAAAGGAGTTCCTGATTCCTGATTTCAAGTCTGATTTTAATCTCTATCCTTTATGCTACCTAGCTGACCATCAAATGTAGGTAAAGCAGTAAGACTACTCATACCCACCATGCATCTCTCCCTGTGACTGAGACTACTATGTTCAGAGACTGGTAAGTTCTAAGCATCACAGCTGCATAACAGCACCAATTTGTTATACTGGATAGCGTGTTAGAGTCCAAAAGCCCTGGGTTCAAATGTTGCCTCTGACACATTAAGACCATGTGACCTCGGGCAAACCTCTCCATACCTCAACTTCTTTATCTGTAAAATGAGGGTATTAGACTTACTAGACTCTAATGTAACCTGCAGCTCTAAAAATCTATTTGGGCAGCCAGGTGGTACAATGGATAGAGCACCGAGCCTGGAATCAGGAAGATCTGAGGTAAAATCCAGGCTTGGATAATTACTAGCATGTGACCCTGGACAAGTCACTTAACCTCTATTTGCCTCAGTTCTTCATCTGCAAAATGGGGACACAGTGGGTAAGGAATGGCAAACCATTCAGTATCTTCGCCAAAAAAAACCTCAAAGTGCATGGGGTCACATAGAGTCGGACAAGACTGAACAACGGAACAACAGCAGCAAGGCTGCTTGCAGCTCTAAAAATCTCGGATGCTGTGACTGGAGGGTAAGGACTGTGGGCACTCTAACCGTATCCTTTACAGGCATCATGGTATGATGTGAGGAGCACTGGCTCTGAAACGACAGCATCTGGATTCAAGCCCCCACCTTTAATGCTTACTCCCTGATTGAGCCAATCACTTAGCCTGTTTGGGCCTCATTTTCCTCGATTGTGTAAAAAGGAGGTTGGACTAGATGGCCTTGAAGGCATCTTTCAACTCTAGATCTAGGGTCATAAGACAAGCTGGGTTCACTGAAGGAGTCTTGTAATTTCCTAAAGGCATTTCAGCCCACTTCTCTCCTTTTGTTTAGTCAAACTCATTCATTTCTACTGTCCATTCCTGACAGACATACTAACCGACAAGCTCTATAGGCTGTCTATCCATCCATGTGCCGTAATGTGAACAATAGACAGTTTCCATCCACTTGATTTTGTGTGTATTTATAGTCAGGCCAAACTCTTACAGTGGTTATAAATTACTTCTAGGAAAAGACTTTCCAAGTCATTTCAAGACTTGATGCACCCCAGGTGGTCATCCACAAAAAGAGACATCTACAGGACCTCATGATCCATAGGCGAAATCCCTCTCTACCTTGGATTTTGTCTAACTCACTTTGGGTGAGCATATGCCTCCCTGTTTTATTCTTCTCTTCAAGAGAATGGCTGAATAAGATTATCTCTGTTACTTGATCTTAAAAGGAATCTTGAATGAGTTTAATAGATGAATGGGGGAAAATTTGTTGCAAAGGAGCACTAAAGACCATATCTTGCTTTACTGGATCAAATGGGTTTTCTTTTTGTTTTAATATTCAATAAAGAATAAGCACAGAGGGGTGTTATATTGTTTACATCTTTTCAGACATTATGAAATGATAAGCATGGTCTATTGTGGAATAGAGTTCTAAAAGTCTGCTTTTCCTACTAATAGATCCATCAAGGAGGCCCCTAGTCCATGTGAAGATTATTTTCATAAATAAATAATATATAGAGATGGATAGGAAAACAGATATATAGGTTGGTAATTGTCAATATTTTATGGGTTGCTTTATTTCCAGTAATAACAAGGTTTGATATTTTTTCCATGCTTTTGGTATATTCCAATTACCCTCCTTCCTAGCCATCTTTTTTTAAAAAGGGCCTTGTATACTCATCACTGACCCAAATCTCCTGGGCCCTGAACTGCTGAATAGTGAGAGTACTTCTTAACTAGCCCAAGCCAGACTTACCCCAGCTGCTGCTCTCTGGCTGCCTTGATGCCATGTAAGAGAACACATGTACATTCTCCAACCCATTACTCCCTCACTTTTCACTTCTGGTTCTAGTAACAGTAATCAAAACAAAACAACCATTCCTGGTAATTGTGTGTTAGTCAATTGGCCTATGGATCCACTATTATCCCTGTAATTTCGTAGTCCAAATAAAACATCATTTGCCAGCTACTACGTGTGTTATGTCTTCCCATATTCAGATGTACTTTGACAGTTCCTCTGCCCTCTACTGAGGAGAGAGCCTGTCTGGCTTTTCATTTGCATTCCTAACATAGTGCTTAGAACATAATAAGTGTTTAACAAATCATTTTCTTTCTTTCTTTCCTTCCTTCCTTCATCTTCCTTCTTTTAACTTTCATCCCTTCTTTCTTCCTTTCTTTTTCTTTCTTCTTTGTTTCTTTTTTTCCTTCCTCATTCTTTTTACTTCTTTCCTTCCTTTCTTTGTCTTGTAAGTCATTCTATCTTATTCCTTATTTCTGACCAAAGTTTTCCAATGTTATTCTCACTTCATCTATTATCACCTCTGCTTGGTAATCATCAATAGTCTCTCCATTTATGTAATTTATTGAATATAACTCAGTTCTTTGTAGAATTTCCTTACCTCTTCAATCTCTGAAACTGATATTGATGAATACGTTGTAATTATTTTTACAGGTATGTTTTTTGCGCATATTATCAAGCACATATTTATCAAATGTTTTTTGCCCAAGAACTCAAATCTTCAGAATGTTGTGTAGATTGTTTCGAGCACCATCATGTGTATCCATGTAAATCATCAGAAGTGAGGAGAAGTCATTTGGCTTGACAAGACTTAGGAGACTCTGCTACATCCCAGGTCCATTGCCACTTTCTAGAGGCTAGCCTCTCTATTGTTATTACCAGTTCCATTAATAACTGCTTTAATACTCCACAGAAGAGGATCCCAGACCACTACGACTTTCCTCTAACTCTTCTGATCTTTGCACAGCCTTCCACGTGACAATGCCTGTACATCTACGTTATCATTTCTTGGATGGCAGGAAGGGGCTTCCTCTCCAGAACATTCCACTCCTACCTTGTATTTCTGTCTATACTTGTCCTGTCAATCAATCAATCAGTTATAAATCAACAAGTATTTATTAGGAGCTTACTATGTGTCAGACACTGTGCTAAGGATTGAAGACATAAAGAAAAAAACAAAAAAAATCCCTATGAGGAGCTTACATTTTAATGTTTCAGAATAACTAGGCACATATGGGGTACATACAGGTTAGAGATAACCTTAGAGAGGAGAACTTTAGCATCTTAGGGGAACCAGAAGGGTCCTTATACAGAAGGTGATGTTTGCTCTGAGACTTAAAGGAAGCCTTATCACATTAAACTTTTTTGGGCAACCTTAATCATGTCCACGTAACAACAACAACAACAAAAATACTGGAGTGGTTTGCCATTTTCTTCTCCAACTCATTTACAGATGAGGAAACCAAGGCAAACAGGGGTAAGTGATTTACCCACACAGCTAGTAAGTGTTCAAGAGCAGATTTAAACTCAAGAAAATGAGTCTTCCTGCTTCCAGGGCCAAAGCTCTTTGTACTGTACCACCTACCTGGCCATGAAACTTTCCTAATATTAGACTGTCTGCTTTTGAGACCAAGTATTCGCATGATCTTTCATCTTTGTATTTCTAGAAACAGTATAGTGCCTTGAATGTAACCAATGTTTAACCAAAATGGGCCAAACTGAATTCGACTTTTCACTTTAGACTATATAGATAGGTTAATAGAATATGGACCTGGAAAAGTACCTTAGAGATCACTGAAATATTTCATTTTGCAGAGGAGAAAACCAAGGAAACAGAAGGTAAGCTCAGGTCTACTGATACCTCATAAAGGCTCAAATTTGTGGTCATACCAGGAAGGAAAAGCAATAGCAACCACTTCTCCCATATCATCACTGCAGCAGTCCTCCACTGTTCTTAATTCTCAGGTTTTAGATTGGGATGAAAACACCTTTGCTGAGGCCGTCTAAACCAGCCCCATTATTGTAAAGAGAAGGAAATTGAACTTGGTTGATTTTAAGTTGGCTGGTGAACAAATCTCATGGCTGTAGAGACCTGAGATATAGATAGATATAGATGATAGATGATAGATAGATAGATAGATAGATAGATATAGATATAGATATAGATATAGATAGATAGATATAGATATAGATATAGATATAGATATAGATATAGATATAGATATAGATATAGATATAGATATAGATATAGATATAGATATATATAGATATAGATATAGATATAGATATAGATATAGATATAGATATAGATACACACATACATACAGATAGATACATAGATATATGACTCATATTCAATTGTTGGCTTTCCATTGGGAGATTCTCGAGAGATTTCTGTATTTAGTGGAAGGAATAACTGAGTTGGTAAAATCCAAGCTCTCTCATGGCTATTGAACAAGTCTCTGCCTAACAGATAATGATACAATATGAGCTTCATTCTCAAGCCCTTTATTTAAACAAACAAACAAAATAAACATGCCTAGTTGGGCAAGCATATTTGCTAAAAATACCAAATAATGAATGTAGCTTTATTATACAATTTGGGGTGGTGGGGACAAAGGAAAAAAACCAAAGCTTCAGCTGTTTAAAGGGCTTAGGAATTTTAACAAAACCTTAATTCACTTCCAAGGTTTAGTCTTCCTAAGGATAACAATTTTCCTTTTCACAAACCCCCCTAAATGGATACTCTCCTACTTTCCTAAGGAGACATCCTTTTGTTCTGCCTCCTTCATCCTTTTATTTCCACATAGTGAACACTTGTGCAGCCTCACTGGGTCTATAGTTCTAACTACTTTTTACATGCAGCTTCTTTTTTGTTGGAAATAACACAAGATTTTTTTCAACAAAGAAAATGAAGAGATACAATAAAATATTAATTTTTTCAGCCACTTTCCTGAATTCCTATCTGCTTGAGTTCTCAGAGCCCGCCTATCCCCAGCTTCCCTCACATTCAAACATCTGTTTGACAGAAATTCCCTTTATGTTTCAGTCAAGAAACCTTAGTCTGAGTCTTTGGGGAGTGAATTGAACTCTCAAGTGAAGTTGCTATAATTCAAAGAGAGCAGCAGGAAAAGTATAAAGTCTCACACACACACACACACACACACACACACACACACACACACGCACACACACACATTCCTTCTTTTTAAGGCTGCCATGACGTGAAGCCAGGATGCGGGACAGGCACTTCATGAGCCCTTTGCTTTTGGCCAAATAAGTGCAGGTTGGACTAAAGAGGGAGGGAGAGAGGGAAGCAAGTGGACCAGTCAGAACGTGAGAGCAAATGTGACCTACACAGTTGGAGACAGTCTTCACCTCACTGAGTTCATAGATCAGCCAAAATATTGAAGGCCAGCTATGCTCCCCCCACCCAGAGTTACCGTTGGAGGGGAGCACGATGAACATTAAGTGTGGAGGCCTGACATGGGGCTGGCCAGAAAGGGATGGGACAGCTTTTTCAGGACTTATGTGTATAAATGGTGTTCCCCAAATAGAATGTGAAGTCCTCCTCGAGGGTAGGAGATATTTTGGTTTTGTGTATTTATTCTAAGCACCTACTATAGTGTGTGAGACATCACAGGCACTTAATAAATGTTTGATTTATGATGGGAAAGAGAGAGAAGGGAGGGGAGGAGAGGGAAATAACACATACTGTTAGACACAATCTGGTTAATTTTTTAGAACTGCTTTTTTCCCCTTTCTTTTTTATTCTTTGCAACTGTGGATAGCATTTTTTCAGCTGCTTAATTTGTTTTTATTTCTTAGAAGAAAACAAATGGTTTTACCTCCTCCTCATCTCCTGTCCTCCCCTCCCAAAAAGAAAGAAAGAACCTCTTAAGTTACTGGGTAGGCAGCAAGGAGGAATATATTCTGAGAGGGACATGCTGTAAAAACAAAAGACATAAATAAAAACAAGATAATTGTTTTTAAAGCACTGCAGTTTCCAACTCACTCTCTTCTAACTTGTCCATTCAGTCTATTATTATATTATTTATCAACCATTAGACATCCCAAATGGGTTCCCATGCAGCATTGTAGCACCAATCAGAAAAACAGCATTAACATTTAGGAATCAATGTATCCAGGAAGCCTTTCTTTAGCTTTGATCATGTGCCTTATGGCAGGCATTAAGGATACAACAACAAAAATTCAACCTCCCTAGTCTTCAAAGGAGAACACTCTCCCCTGGTAGAGGGCAAAGTTCTCTCATTGAACAATGGTCACAAAATTAACTCTGATAATGTCCTTTACAGAAAACCTCATTCCTTCTTCCTAGTTCAGAGCAGCAATCACTCATATATGTGATTTGCAGCTTATGTTATTCTCCTGGAGGCAGCATGGCACAATGGATGGGGACAGGAAAACCTGATTTCAAGCCCCACCTCTCACACATACTGACTGTGACTGGGCCAATCACCACATAACCTCTTGATACTGGCTGGTCCATGCTCAGAAATCTTCCCATATCAATGAAATCACAAATATGGATCAAAACAAATGTCATTCCACATCCAGTATTAAAATATTTATTAATTTAATTTTAGAACATCATCATTATCATCGTCATCATCAGCAGCAGCAGCAGCAGGCAGGTGGAAAAACGAATAGAGGGCTGAACCTGGAGTCAAAAAGACCTGAGTTCAAAGGTGACATCAGACACTTATTAACTGTGTGACTGTGAGCAAGTCAGTTAACCTCTGTCTACCTCAGTTTCTTCATTTGTAAAGATAATAATAGCACTTATCTCTTAAGGTTGTTGTGAGAATAAAATGAAATAACATTTGTAACACACAGTATACACCTTAACTGCTATATAAATGGTACTTATGATAATAACAATAATAGCTGAAATTTAGTACTGAATCTAGAGTCAGGATGACTCATCTTCCTGAGTTCAAATCTGGCCTCAGACACTTACTAGCTATGTGACCCTGGGCAAGTCACTTCACCTTGTTTGCTTCAGTTTCCTCATCTGTAAAATGAGCTGGAGAAGGAAATGGCCAACCACCCAGTGTCTCTGCCAAGAAAACTTCGAATGGGGTCATGAAGGGTCAGACGTGACTGAAATGACTGAATGACAGCAAAAACAATTTCTACATTTTAATAGCCTAAAAGAGTACTTGGACTTTTGCACCAACCTATATGGTTTTTTAAGGTCTTAAAGCACTTTGTACAGATTATTTTATTTGATCTTCACAGCTTCTAGTTGAGTTTAAATATGTGTGCTTTAAAAATTAAGTTATATAACTTTATGCTTCCCCAAAAGAATTCAGACTAATGAAAAGCATGGTTTACTATTGTCCTGCTGCATTTAGGAATGAAAACAAAAAATGACTCATCTTTTGGGGTAAAACAGCATATTGAGAGACAGTTAATGAAAGTAATCACTCTCATTAATTATGACCACTATGGGGTTTAGAGAAAGAATAATCTGTAAAACTTGAAAGTAAAGCCCAACAAAAAGTGTTTTATGATTCCATGTGAAATATTTTGGTTACAATGAAATAGAATGTCGAGTTCTGCCAGACACCCTGACGTTGGTCTCCTGTGACTAATTACTCTAGGCCATTTTGCAAATTAATTACCCAGCACTTGGCCTGCCCCTCCCCTTTTCTTTAGCCTTCTCCCTCCTTCCTAGTTCTTCCCACACCCCTGTCCCCTCTGCTAAGCTAACAAAAGCTCCCTGTGCCAGCTGATTACATGCAGAAGACAAAAATGAAAATGGGGCGACATTCACACTTCCTTCAACATAACTTGGCCAAAGTGGAGCGTTTCTTTTCTAAATGTAACACATATGCAAGTCTGCACTATATTGCTGGGTAGTGTTAGATCTAATAACCTACATCTTTCCCCAGGCTGCAGGGAAGAAGGATGGCCATTGCCTCCAAGATTTGATTTGCTGCATAAATGAAACTTTAGGCTTAAAGAAAGAGAAGAACTTTTTTCCTGGGAACTTTTACAGAAGGACAGAAGACAACTGAAATTGCTTAGCTAATCTGAGCTCTCTCCAATTGCTTCAGGCAAGCCACCAAGTGTCCCAACTTATAGTTTCATATATATATATATATATATATATATATATATATATATATATATATATATATATATATATATATATATATATATATATATATATATATGTATGTATGTATGTATGTATAGCACGTGTGTATAAACACACACATATATACATATGCATACATATATTTGTATGTATGTGTATATATATATATATATATATGTATATATATATATATATATATAAACATATTTATATTTGTACTTCTCCTATAACATATATGCCGCTTAGTCATCTTGGTCATATTTAACTCTCTGTGACCCCATTTCCTTCTCCAGCTCATTTTAGAGATGAGGAAACTTGAGTCAGACAGGGTTAAGTATTTGTCCAAGGTCATACAGTAAGTGCCTGAGGCCAAATTTGAACTCAGGAAGATGAGTCTTCCTGACTTCAGACCCAGTACTCTATCCACTGGGCCACCTAGCTACCAGTAACATACTTAATTTATATGTAATATGTATGCATATATGTATATATGTGCGTACATGCATATATAATATATTGTATGAATATGAACATATGCGTATTGGGTATATTCTGACAAATGTCAGAAGTTTTGTCAGAATGAACAACTGGCAAAGTCATCATTATTTCTAATATAGCAACCCCAAGAAGGGGGCAGGGGCAGAAATGCGAAGTGTCATCTGCTGAACCTCCCCACAGCTCTTGCTTCTCCCATTTGTCTTTCTTTCCAGAGAACAATTCTGGCAAAAGTGACATCCTCATGGCTTCTTGTGTAAAACTGGCCAGTGAAGTCTTTAAGTACACTGCAATTTCATGCCTATCAAAGCAGCTAAGCTAGGAATGAAAATGAGGTGTGACAGATTAGGGAGAGAGATTGAACCTGGTCTCCAAAGCAGAAGAGTGAAGCTTAGGACACCCCAGAAACCTCAATGAGCAAGTCCCACCAGCCTCCATGCGTGAGGTATGTGACATTGGGCTGGAGCCCTATTCAGGCCCTGGCAATGGAGTCAGTGGCAATGGTGCTCCCCAGGGGTTTGGGCCAGTTCAGAGAATAGTGAGAACATTAAAAGCACATTCTGGAATTCAGCACCAAAAAGAACTGGAAAGACTGCATCATCCTTATGCAGTTGGTAGAAGTAGGAGAAGTATATGGAAGTTGTAAATTTTAGCTTCAGTAAAACAAAACAACAACACAGCCTTTCTGACTGTTATTCCCTAAGGGGAATGGGCTGCCTTGGAAAGTAGTAAATTATCTACCTCTGGAGGCCTTCAACCAGAGGCTAGATGGATGAGACTCATTATCTCCCAGAGACTGCTTCTTCTGAATGATGTTGGAGGTTCCATGGAACTTCAGAATTCTCTATTTATTTAGGGAATACTCTTTAAAAATTTGTTTTTATTATTTTATAGCAGAAAAATATGTTGTAGTAGTTGTCTAATGCAAATATCAATATTAATGGTTGGAGATTTGCCTACACCACATATGATGTAACCCTAAAAACTGTGCTACTGATCTCAATGTTTCACAAGTTCATTCCATTGAGGCATCTAGATCAGGGGTGGGAAACCTGTGGCCTCAAGGCCACATGTGGCCTTCTAGGTCCTTGGGTATGGTCTTTTGACTGATTCCAAGTTTTATAGAACAAATCCTTTTATTAAGGTGATTTATTCTGTGAAGTTTGGATTCAGTCAAAGGGCCACATTTGAGGACCTAGAGGGCCACATGTGGCCTCGAGGCTGCAGGTTCCCCACTCCGGTCTATATCTTCATAATGACTTAGTGGACTCATGAGAGCTTCCTCTAAGTTACAAACTATGTTCCCAGAGATTCACATGCTTTGCATATCTAGATAAAATAATTGGCAAACTCAATCTCAGCTACCACAATGAGGCTGATTAGGCAAACCCATACTTGATTATTTCTATTAGCCTCTGAACTTATTGATGTTGGTACTCCTGCCAATATGGAGCATGCCAATAACAGCTCAACTCTGCCTAGCTTGCATGACCCTTGTTGATATGCCACTCTAAATCCATGGCATAGTTCACTTCTAGGTTTCTTGCCATTTTGTACATAACAATGGAGCCCACAGGCCATTCATTGATTAAAGTATCTGTTGTTATAAGACAAGTCCATTTCCTTTTTCAGGCCTCCACTATTTTGATCATCTTGTGTATCCTGTGCAGTTGTGTATTTGATAATATGGTGCTACCTGCCAGAATTTCTCCATTGACTTTTGGGAGACTCTCAAATTTAAATATTTAGGGACTGCCAAGATTCCATGACTTCTAGCTCCACATTGGTAGTAGAATACTGGTATGAAAAAGATAAATATTTGTTAGAAAGAGAATCTTGGAATTATTAAAAAAAAAAAACCAAAACAATAGAAATCACTGCATAATTTCCAAAAGGCCATCTAGCCAGCTTTGTTTCTTCTGTCCAATTCTGGGTCTAGATTATTATCCATACACAGTATTTGTCCAAATATAGGTTCACATGGAGCAACTCCATAGATTGTCTATCCTACTGCTTTGCTTTGCCTAGGCAATGGACAAGTTGTAAATATCCTTGCATTTAAACAGGAGGGAAGGGAAGGAAAGATAATGGAAGTGGAGGAGAAGAGGAAAGGGATGAGGAGAGAATGGAAGTGAAAGAAAAGGAAAGGAGAAGAAAAGAGAAAAAAAAGAGAAAATAAGTCATTTTGGATCCATCAAAAGAAAGTTATAGCCTTCCTATCTAAATGACCTAATCTTTAAAAGTTACCAGTAGGGAATTTAAATGATTAAAATTATGTGCCCATCTATTGGAGAAACTTGTGAAGAAATCATGATATAAGAATATGATAGAATGTCACATTCATACATTGGAAGCAACAAAGAGCATAAAGAATTCAGAAAAAACATGGAAGATTTCCATGAACTGAACCCAAGTAAAGAAAGGAGAATCGGGTGAATAATATATAAAGCTCCCACTTTCATTGCAAACGAAAGCAAATACAGCACTAAATAACAACAAAGCTCAGGTTGATTTCAGTGGACTGTGTTGGTTCTGTGTTACTATGGTGAAAGCACACAGTTTTCATTTCTGTTACCAACCTAGAAAAGTTAGGAAGTGATACATGAAGTTAGTCAGAATCATTCTATCATGTATTTTTACATTTAACGTTGTTTAAAGGAAGATACTGTGGGGCAGGAAGTGATTATTGAGATAAAAGAAAATGTACTGACAAAAAGGAACAATTACATATTTGTAGAAAATGTCTGGTTATAAACAACTAAGAAAGAACTAGATTCTTTCTCATACGTGCATGATGTTTCTTTCAAACATGGTAGACCATGGCTAGACATCTCTACTGAAATCATCCTATGGATCTCACGTTGTCCCAAATTTCTCTGATGGTTGCATGAACATCATTTATAAGTTTAAGAGACTGGGCTCTTGTTTTATTCACTGAACAATGAAAGAAAGATCATGATTTCATAAATTCCTTGCCCTGGAGTTCTCAAAACACAAGAACATTTGGTCCTGGGGTTGGGTTTTTTTTGTTTTGTTTTGTTTTGATTTATTTTGTTTTTAAGATGACCAATTTTCTTTTGATCTAGCTTTGACACCTGCACTGGCCTACTTCTCTTCTTAAGGGGTCCCGTTTGATCCCTAATCATGTGGATACAATTCAAATGGAGATCATATGATTTAGAAACTATTCTTCACAACTTCTCCCAAAACACACAGATACAGAAAGATGCAGACATTTAATCAAATTTTCAAAGACACCACCTTGGCTTTCAGACTCTCCCACTGAATAGGACTTTTTTTCACATGGAGAAGAGAGCAAAAGATGCCTATAGAAGTACTTTCTTATGAGGAGCTACTAGTTTGTGTGCACGGGTTCATTGCTGAGGGCAAAATTATTTTCATTTTCACTTGGAATTTGAGTCAGGAAAGCTTGGGTTCAAATTCTGCCTCAAGTACTTAAAATTGGTTGGACTTCAGAAATGCACACTGTGCCTCACTTTCCTCATCGGTAAAATATGCTGGATTGGATGGACCCAAGGGCCTTCCTAGCTCTAAATCTATGATCCTATGATCTTTTCCCTGTTTATTTAATAAAGTCTCCTTGTCTCAAACAATAGATTCTTTTTATATTTGTCAGGTGGCTTCCATGAAATGACTTGTTTTTTATCTTTTGGGTTGTTTTGTTTTGGGGTTATGCTATTTCCACTACTCTAATTTGGTAATTGAACTATATTTTATAATATGTCATAGGTTTTTGGGACAGTGAGAGGGTCAATTACTTGCCTAAGGTAACAGCTAATAGATCTTAGAGACACAGCTTTAATCCAAAGTCATCTCAACTCTATGGGTAACCCTCAATCTGCTACACCATGTTGTCTCTTAAGATTAATTTAATCATCCCCTAATCTACACAACTTAGCTCTTAAAGCATCTCTGATATTGCTGGTCTGGGAATTCCTTTCATCTATTCAGATCATAATCCTTCTACAACTAAGTAGGTGGTGTTTAAATATCACCTATGATGAAAATTAATCAAGCTAGTGATAAACCTTTGTGAATTTAATTAATTTGCCCCCCTTCTCTCCCCAAAAAGCAATCTGGGTACTGGTACCAGATTTAATGCTTTCTAGCTTAATAGGACCTCTCAGAGTTCACTCATGTTTCATTGGCACAGCTTTGGATAACTCCATCTTCAATGCCATTAAGGACATCAGGGGAAGAAGGAGGGATAATACACTGTCTCTCCCTTCAAGGAATTTGGAGAAACATAGGAAGATTGGTATGAACTGACACAGAGTAAAATGTAAAAAGCTCTGAGAATGAGATGAACAGCAACTGCAACAATATGACTGAAAAGTAACTGGAGATGAAAAATCAGTAGTGATTTCATAGAACAAACAATGAAATATACATCCTCTCAGTAGAGAGGCAGGGAAAGACTGGGGCTGAATGTTCTATACATTAGCAAACATATTCACTGTTTAGCATTTTGGTATAACTTTTTTTTTCTTCTTGTCACAGAGCAATTTAATTCCAGGATTGGAGGAAGTTTCTAGTAATTATTGTTATCTGTCAAAAAAAATCTAATGAAAAGCTTAATTTTAAAAGAAATGATTCATCCTCCTAACTAAAAGAAAGGAGGAAATTCATTATGTAGTTCAAGAATATTTCACTTCTCCTTCAAAATCAAATGATATGATGTTTGTCCTATAAAAAGCCAAACTGAACATATATAGAAATCAATCAAATAAAATAAAAAAGAGCTTATTGAGCATTTGCTATGTGGTAGGCAATGTTCTAAGCCCTGAGGATACAAAAGAATGAAAAGCAGGTCCTCCATAACCATAATCCCAGGAAAGCTGAGAGTGACTAATCTCAGGAGCTCAAGAATTCTGAGCTGGAGTAGGAAATGTTGATTGGGTGTCCACATTCATTTCAATATCAATATGTTGAGCTACGAAGAACAGGGGGCATCAGGTAGCCTACAGAGAGGCAAACTGACCCAGGTCAGAAATGAATCAAGTCAAAGTCTCATGTTAAACAATAGTAAGTTTGTGCCCATAAGTAGCTCCAGCATTTTGAATTTGGGCTAGATAGGTATATCCAGTCTATTTTTTTTAAGTTCTCTGCTCTTAAGGAACTCACATTCTATTGAGAGAAACAAGAATATAATTAACTATATATAGGATGCAGAGTAAATGAAGGTAATTTTATCAGGAAAGGTATTAACCTCTAGGGGAGGGTTTATCTAACTGGGAAAAGTCACCTGTAGAAGTCAGCGTTTTAGCTGATCTTAAAGGAAGCCAGGAAAACTAAGAAATGGACATAAGAAAATTCCAAGCATGTACAAAAGCATGGAAACTAGAAATGAAGTATCTTACATGAGGAATTGCAAATAGGCCAGTATGGCTAGATCATAGGATGCATGGAAGGGGGTAAAGCATAAAATGCAAAAGATAGGAAGAGTTCAGGCCAAGACAATCTTTGATTTTCAGACAGAGGACTTTAAATTTGATTCTGAAGGTAATGGGAAGCCATTGGAGTTTGTTAATTCAGCTTAGAGGGACAGGTGACCTGGTCAGATCTACTCTTTAAGAAAGTCACTTGGAAGTGTATGGAGGATCAATGGGAGTAGGGAAAGACTTGAGGCAAGGAGGTTAATTAGAAAGGAATTACAATCGTGCAGACAAGAGGTGATGAGACCTGCAGCAGGATGGTAACTGTGTGAGAGGAAAGGAAACATTATAGAAATATTGGAAAGGTATAAACAATAAGATTTAGAAGCAGACTAGGTTATGTGGAGTGAAAGAGAGGGACCAATTGAGTATCAGTACCCTGAGATTGTGAGGTGTCCTCATTGGGGCAAAAGATAAAGAGTTTTGTGTTAGATATGGTGAGTTTCAAATGTCTATTGGATATTCAACTCAAGATATCAAATAAGTAGTTTGTGATGAGGACCTCAAACTCAAGAGAGAGATAGTAGGACTTGATATGGAAACAGAGAGAGATGAAGAGAGAGAGACAGACAGACAGAGAAAGAGAGACAGACACAGAGACAGAGAAAGACAGAGAGACAGAAAGAAAGACAGAGAGACAGACAGAGACACAGAGAGACAGAGAGAGAGAGAGACACAGAGAGAGAGAGAGAGAGAGAGAGAGAGAGAGAGAGAGAGAGAGAGAGAGGAGAGAGAGAGAGAGAGATCTTGGAATCACCTGCAAATTATTTCTTTATCAGGGCAAAGAAAACACTCATATTTCTGATTTTAGAATCAGAAACTTTCTAGAAAAGAATATTCATTGCCAGAAAAAGAAATTGAATTGCGTCAAACATCAATAAACTCAAAAGAAACTAAATCAAACTGGAATGGAAAATTTGAACTTTTCCTCACTAAGCCCTAGGTGAGTTTTGTTCCATTATGCCATATTAATTTGAAATGAACTTGTGAGTTTCATGCAAATCTCAATTCCTAGCAAACTATTTCCCCCAAAAAAAAAGAAATTTGGAAAATTTCTAATTCTCCCCTGAAAAAACACCCTATTCTACTAGTATATGAGGAAATGGAGTGAATTTTCCTCTGCTGCTCTATGTCTCCAGCCTGAGGAAATTAACTATCACAAGAGCTGTCTTCCTGGTAAGTGTACCATTTCCCTTGACTGGCCATTCATAGCTATGCCTCATCTCAGATTAGCACATGGGAAAATGGGAAGAAGGGTTTAACACTACCTCATACTGCTTTTCCTTCCCACACTCCAGCCCTTGGTCCTGAAGATAGCTTCACAAGGGAACCAAATTACTGTAGACTCCAAGTCTCATCTGTCCACTTCTGGAGTTCCCCACCAATCCCTGCTTTCTCTGATGCGCTTGTTGGGGGGTCACCTCAGAATCTCATTTCTCTTCTTCTCCTTGAAGAGAATGTAGATGTCAAAAGAGGGCCCATGGTAAAGACAGCCAGAATTCACCTGTTAGAAACAAATGAAGGAAATTCCTCCAACCATAGACTTAATTAAAACAGATTCCAGACAAAATGTACAAAGAATTCTTACAGGGCTGACTAGATAAACAACTCTCGACTTTTCTGGAAAAACTCCATTTACCTGGAGAGTACCTGCTTCTTCTAAGATAAATAAATGAATGAGGAGCTGTGGAAGCACACTGCCAATTACCCCATGGTCTTTTCCATCCTTGGCAGGCTCTGACATTGACATTAGGCAGTTGCATCATCAATGACCTCTAGCCCATGAGGAAGCAACAACAACGAATTTAGGGGAAGATTTGCTTCTTTCCCACCAACATCTCAAAGTGCTCGTAGGGAAGAGCTTGGACTTGGAAGTGAATCTTCAAAGCAGAAACTCAGAACAAACCTGACCCCCTCCTTATGCTCCTCAGGAGAGTATAGGAGATGTTTTAAATTGAAGGCCACATTCTGATGTGTTTCCTGGCTGGTATTTCAGAGTTCAAAAGCTTTATGTTGGCTATTTATCAAATAAAAACATTCCTCATAGGGTAGATTAAGTTTGAAACAATTAACCCGCTCACTGCCCAAAAGAAGTGAATTTCAATATTGTTTTAATCCATCACTTCCTATGGGAAAGCCAATTCTCAAGTGTCACCTCTTTCAGGAGGCCTTCCCTGATTGCTACAATTGTAAGCATGCACACACCCCCATAATTAATCTATACTTCCTTTTTATGTATTTTATACTTGGTTATTTACTTATCTGTGTTCATGTCCCCACCCCACCCCCAATGTAAAGTAGTTGAGGGCAGGTATTGTTTGTCTCTTTACCCCACTCCTGGCATGATGCTGGGAACATAGGAATAGCTTAATAAATTCTTCTTGGATTGGATTAAATTGAATTGAATTGAATTAATTGACACCTACACAGGCAACTTTGTAAAAAAGAAAGGAGTTTCCCTCCTGTTTATAGGGGGCCTCCTTCTGGGCCATTTTGTGTTATTCCAGAATAGCACCAGCTTTTGCAGGGCCTGATCCAAGGAGCAGTCCAACTAATTTCAAAATAGGAGCTAGGTTCAAAGAGGTCCATCTAATCAGCCTAGGTTGGTCATGGGCAACACATGAAAACTAGCTACTAATTCAAAGACTAACTGTGATCCACCTCAGTAAAGGCAGTACCCACAACTAAAAAAAAATTGAAGACCTTGAAAGAGAGAATAAGAGTAGCATAATAATACTATTTATCCAACAGAATAGAGACTTCCAGGGAGGGATATATCAGAAAGAAAGCAATGAGGGGAGCAGTAAGAGGCCTTTCTTTGGAAAAAGAGAAATCCAACTCTCACTGATCTTTCCAGCCATAAATACTCATGAATGTTCCCCTCTAAGAAATTGAAGTTTTAGCCAATCAGGACTATTTATTGGGCAGTCTTTAAATTTGATATGTATGTAATCTCCTCAATTAGAGGAATCATATAAGCTTTTCACCATTGCTAGAATGTACTTCTCCATCACAACCCCTGAGAATGCATGCCTTCCTCTAAGGCTCATCTTGGATGTCACATCTTCCTTGAAGCTTTCTATGATCCACCAGAGGTAGATTCTCACTCCAGATTCAATTTCCCTATTCCTAGCTTGCTCTTTATTCTTTGTGCTTATTTCTCTAGATGTTTTATCACACCCTTCTCCCTAGAAGAGTGAAAAGTTTTTCAGGAAGAAGAAGAAGGAGGAGGAGGAGGAGGAGGAGGAGGAGGAGGAAGAAGAAGAAGAAAATAGGCATTTATTATGTGGCAGGCACTGCACAAATAGAGAGAGTAAGGAGTAAATGGAGAAAGGCAATGAAGGAGAAGGAGGAGGAGGAGGAAGAGGAGGAGGAGGAGGAGGAGGAGGAGGAGGAGAAGAAGAAGAAGAAGAAGAAGAAGAAGAAGAAGAAGAAGAAGAAGAAGAAGAAGAAGAAGAAGAAGAAGAAGAAGAAGAAGAAGAAATAGGGGAGAAAGAAAATAAGAAAGAGAAAGAAAGAAAAGAGGGATGGAAGAAGGAAGGAAGGAAGGAAGGAAGGAAGGAAGGAAGGAAGGAAGGAAGGAAGGAAGGAAGGAAGGAAGGAAGGAAATAATAAAGATTCCTTGAGGTCAATGCAATGACTGGTTCCTTATTATTATTATTATTATTATTATTATTATTACTATTATTATTATTATTAGCCTTTGTGTCTCTAGCTCCTAGCATTGTTCTTGGCTCACAGTAAATAGTTGGAAATAAAACTTAAAAAGAATTTCTGTTTTACATGAAACATCAGGGTAAGCAGGTATAGGGGAGGAGGGTTAGAAGGCAGAAGGAAGCTGACTAAGTTCTTTTCTTCCATCAGTTCATTTATTTCTTTTTAGATCTGGCATAAAAGGTTTGCTTACATATTGTGGCTTGGGTATATTTGTCTCCTAACCTAGCTGTATTCTAAATTATTCTAGAGAGTTATTTTTGTTTAAAAGTAGAGTGTTAATTGTATCTTTAAGTTAACATCACTCATAGCTGGGATAATTCCATTCTTAGGGACTTTGGTGATATTGGTGGTCTTCTTTCCAGAGATACAAGGTCTTGAGTTTGTAAACTATAATACCTTTGATTCTCTCACCACTGGTGGGTGCTAGAAGTCACTTAATGATATTGATGGTTTTCTCTGATGTTGTTAAGAATTAGGACTTTGAATTTGACACTGGAAAAGAGAGAAAGATGCATCAATCACATCTAACCTAATGACTCTGACCTGAGGGCAAATCCAGCCCTCCTTCCCCTGGTTTCATAAAACCTCGCCTAGAAAAGAGCTTCAGAGATTATGGCAGAAGAAAATACTTCCTAACAACCAAAGAAACCTAAGGTATTCAAGAGCTGAGAATCAAGATGGCTGCATGGATAGTCATCCAACCTCAGAGTAAGTAAGACCTGGTTCCACAACCGTCTTTTATACTTACTAGTTGTGTGAACTGGCAAGTTACTTAACCTCTCAGTGCTTCAGGCAATAAAATATAGTACAGTAAACCTTTATTGAGCACCTACTATGTACCTGATTAGGACTGTGTTAAGCATTAGGGATATAAATAAGAAAAAAGACTGTACTATCCTCAAGGAATTTACAATCAAAAGGAGGAAGACAATACACAAAAGGAAGCTGAAAAAAGTGAGAGAGGGTGGGAGGGTATGATGATGATAGTGGAGTTGAAACTGAGAAGAGCAGCTGGTGACAAATGAAAAAATGGGGGCAATTCTGAGCCTTCTATAAAAAAGAGGCTTTGAGAGGAGACTTGATCAAGCCTCCAGCCCTTCAATCAGAGAGGCAGAAGAAACTAATGGTACTGGTGAATGGTACTGGTGAGGTGTGAATAGCAAAATTGAAGCAATCTTCAAGATAATGAGTTTCCTGGTGGTAAGGTTATCCTGGGAAGAGGGTGGTGCGGGGTCTGGGAGGAGGTATAATTATGATGGTAGGGAACACAGAACAGGTG
This sequence comes from Phascolarctos cinereus, assembly GCF_003287225.1. Taxonomy (NCBI): domain Eukaryota; kingdom Metazoa; phylum Chordata; class Mammalia; order Diprotodontia; family Phascolarctidae; genus Phascolarctos; species Phascolarctos cinereus. Next base: position 7,193,410 of record NW_027556402.1, on the reverse strand, counting down.
GTAGTAAAGTAATTGGGACCCAAACTCTAAGGCTGTGAATTGTTTAACAGTTGTCCATCTGCATTGTCCTGAGGGCACTTCATCCCTGAGGTTTAGCTAATCTGATGAAATCACAGGTAAGGACCACCAGCCCCAGCCCAGAACTGTCCAAAATTGAAATGAGGATGGGAAATATTGTAGCAAATTGGTAGATTGAGAAGTTTTCTAGGAGCATTACCACCCCATACTAAAATAATAATAATAATAACAATAATAGAAATGAAATGTCCTAAAACTCAGACAACTCAGGAATCTCTAGAAGATAAGTGAAAAAAATTCAACAAGGTAATCCAAAAGAGAGAGAGACAGAGAGAGAAACACACACACACACACACACACACAGAAGGGAGGAAAGAAGGAAAGCCAACTCTCCAGCCAGTTCCTTAAGATATACCCACTGCTTCCTGCAGGAAAAAAAATGCCTAGAAACATGGCAAAGAAATGGCAAATTTCAGGCAGAGAGAATATACAGAACACCAAAGGAAACCCAAAGTTCAAATCACCAATAAACATTATGTATTATATAATACATATTATATTTTGGAACTACAATATTGGAGGAGACTTTTAGCCATCAGATGGGTGGGGGTGGAGAGGGGAATCTTTTACTTCCAAGGAGAAATGATCAGAATTGCACAAGACTGCATCATGTTTACAAGAAATCAATAGGAAAATAGAATATAATAATTTTGAGGGTCATAGATATTGGCTAGAACCCAGAAAGAGCATATTCTACAAGCCTGAGCTTAAACATTAAAGCAAATAACCAGAAATTCAACAAAAGAGAATTCAAATCATAGGAGATGAGAAAGGTATCCAGCAGATATATGGGCCAAACAACAGAATGTTAAATACTTTCATATGGTAGTAAAAGACTGAAAAATGAAATGTTTGTTTTCATGTGACTAAGGCTAGACAAGGACACGAATGTGGGAAGGAGTAAAAAACAACCCTTTTTTTGGTTTGATTTTCTTTCTTTTTTTAAAAGTTCACATTGCATAAGAAGATGAAGAGTCACCAAACAATTAATAAAGGAGTAGAAAGTATAATGGGAAAAATAACAGAGAGAGTAGGCGGAGGATGTGAATTAATGATTCAAGGGAAAAATCCATCCTTTCATTCATTTGTAACCTTTCGAGCCCCTCTGTTATTAAGAGAAATGAAAGTTGGTGTGAAGTTCTACTAGTTAAAATAGAATTTTTGCCTTGCTTTTATCCCCAGAAGGAAGAGGGAGCAAAGTTTTAAAAAGAAAGATTGTTTTCTTCTCATCCTAAGGTATAAGCGAGGGTGGGGGGAGAAAGGACGATGGGGAGAAAGTTCATGGATTGTAGAAAGCACAAAGATTTGGAATGAGCACCTTCAGAGCAGCAAGATCCTTCAGTTTTACTGTTGGTGTGGGGCTAGAGTGAGAGCAATTCCAAATGGAGACTGGTTGTAAGATCCTGGGGACTGGGAGCAAAATATTAGAGGCTACAGCTGCCTTCTTCTCAAGGACAGCGGCGGAGCTTGAGGCTGGATAGAGGAGTGCCTAGAGGGGACTAACTGCAGAGAAGTTATCCTTGTGAAAGACCTGATAACAGAAAGGATTTGGCTTTCTTTTCCTACCTTGCTCTTTCCTGGAGGAGTTATTCTAAAGATTATTGGGTTTTTAAAAGTTTGTTTACACTCCATTTAATTAGCACTAAAGCTAACTGAGATAAAGCTTGATCAATCATTCTTCCTTTTGATCTTTGTGTTTCAACATTGTCAAAGAAAATCAGGGAGAAAGAAGGGCAGGTAATGGCTGAGAAAGGATGCATAGGGGAGAGAAAAGGTCAGAGAGTGGTGACTTTTTGTTCCAATTGTCAGGCTAGAAAGCTCCTGAGTTATAGGAGAGATTCTTTTCAATAATTCAATAAGCATTATTAAGCACCTATGTTTCAGGCAATGAAACAACTGAACAAAAAAGGAAAGGAGTAAGAAAGGAAGGAAGGAAGGAGAAAAGGAGGAGAGAAAGAAAGAAAGAAAGAAAGAAAGAAAAAAAAAGAAAAGAAAGAAAGAAAGAAAGAAAGAAAGAAAGAAAGAAAGAAAGAAAGAAAGAAAGAAAAAAAGAAAAGAAAGAAAGAAGAAAAAAGGAAGGAAGGAAGAAAGGAAAGAAGGAGAAGGAAGGAAAGGAAGGAAGAGACAGAGAGAGAATAATATGATGGAGCTTATATTCTAAGGTAAAGATAAAAAATACCTAAATAAATATAGAATCAATTTTAAAAGAATAAATACAATGTATTTAATATATGGTAGTTTGGGAGGGCAGCTAGGAGGTGCAGTGGATAGAAAGCCAACCCAGGAGTCAGGAAGAAATCTTTCTGAGTTCAAATCTGGCCTCAGATACTTTGGATGTGTGACCCTGATCACCCTACACTGTTTTCCTCAGTTTCCTCATCTGTAAAATGAGCTAGAGAAGGAAATAGCAAATCACTCCATTATCTTTGCCAAGAAAACCCCAAATGGGACTAAGAGTCAGACATGACAGGAAGAACTAAACAAGAACAACATAGTATTTGGAGGGAACAGGAAAGGATGATCTGTGTAGAAGGTGGTGCCTGAGCTACACCATAATGGAAGAGAAGGCCATTGTGAGGTAGACATGAGAAGGAAGAGCATTCCAGGCATGGTGCGTGTGTGTGTGTGTGTGTGTGTGTGTGTGTGTGTAACAGAAAGAATGCCAGTATGGATAGATCACAGAGGGCACAGTGAGGAGTAATGTACAATAAGGTCAAGAAGATTGTTTGGGACCTGCAATGTGAAGACTTTCAAAGCTAAGCAGAGTTTACATTTTATCCTGGAGCAATATGGAGCCACAGGAGTTTACTAAACAAGGCCAAGTTCAGGATCACAGTGTGACAGCAGGGTGTGGGATGCACAGGAGAGCTGAGCTAAAGTAAGCCATTTCAATAATATGGGCAAGAGATGAGGAGGCATTTTTCAACATGACCTACGTGGGAAAGTGATTTGCTTGACTATAATTATTTGTTATACTGTTTCTTTTTTTATTTTCCAATGGGAGAGAAGAGGGAAGAAAATAAATCAAATGATTATTAATTGAAAAAATGTCTTTGAAAAAGACATATGAACCAAGGTGGCAGCTGTGTGAGCAGAAAGAAAAGGTAGGGTGCTGGTGATACTGTAGAGGTAGAAACAACAATATCTTGAATGGGTTGGTTATGTATGGATAAAGAAGAATAAGAGGGTAGAATAATATGAAGGATACAAACTTGAGATGTGATGGTACCTCAGACAGAAATAAGGAAGTTTTGAAGCCAAGTCAACAAGCATTATTTAAGTGCCTACCATGTGCTAAACAGTATGCTAAGCAGTGGGGATACAAAGAATGGCAGAAAACAGCCCCTACTTTCAAGGAGTTCATAATCTAACGGAGAAGAAAACATGAAAAAAAAAACAGCCACATATAAACAACATATATACAACATAACTTGGAGGTAATCTCAGAGGAAAGGCACTAAGGTTAAGAAAGACCTGGAAAGGCTTCTTGCAGAAGGTAGTGTTTCAGCTGAGACTCAAAGGAAGCCAGAAACAGTGTCTTATGAAAGCAACAGAAGTCAATGTTACTAAACATAGCCTATGTAGAGGGGAATAAAGTATAAGAAGACTGGAAAAATAGGAAGGGAATAGTTAGTAAGTTTTATAAAACCAAAGAGATGTTGCTGTATTTGATCCTGCAAGTAATAGCAAACCACCAGAAGTTATTGAATTGGAAGGGCAGGATGTGACGTGACAGATTTGCACTTTTTTGATGAGGGGAGGATTTGGGATTGAAAACAATAAGCTCAGTTTCAGACACACTGAACTTGAGAACATATCTAGGACATATAGGTTTAAATGTTCAATTGCCATCTGGTAACATAGGACTAAGTCTCAGGGCAGAGACTATGGTTAGATATATAGACCAGGGAGTAATCTACAAAGAAAGAGAGAAAGATGGCTATACTTCATAAATTATAAATTATTTTATAAATTGTTATTTTTTTAAGCTTTTCAAAGTGGGGCAAACAATTAAGGATGCAGTGGCTTTACCCAAGAACTTAAAAGCCATGAAATTAAAGCAATTTTGGCCTTCCGGTGAAAGCTGGTGGGAGCTAGCAGGTTTCACTCTGTTGCTCTCTGCACATGCACAGAGAAATCCCTTTATATAGCTGGAGCTGGGGAGCAGCAAGAGAGTAGGTCACTCCTGGTAGGAGGTGAAAAGCAGTGGCTGGACATCCAAACTCCAAAGGTGGGGGCCAGAAGAGAGGAAGTGTCAACCTCTTCCCTCTTGTGAGAGCCTAGGTCTGCCTGTCCATCTTATACAACCCTGACAACTTACACAGACAAAACAATATTTTGGTTGTTACAATGAAAGAGAGGAACATATCCTGATATGGAAAGTAAAGGGTAAAGAAAATAGGCTTAGGTCATAATTTGTTAAAACTAGAAAGAAGATAAGGACAAGATACTCTTAATTTCTACCCCTGCCCTTTTGGTGGTGAGTAACCATAGCACATTGAGGGATGAGAACAGAGAAGAACATCAAGGTTCTCTTTAGGTTTGTGCTCTTAAAACTATGAATCATAAGCTATAACTCATAATTGTTGAGGTCAACAAGCATTTTTTAATTTAATATTTTTCACAATTACATGTAGACACAATTTTTAACATTTAAAAAAAATTTTGATTCAAAATTCTCTTCCCCCCTATGCCCCCCTCCTTGACAAGGCAAGCAATTCAATATAAGTTATACACATGCAATCATGCAAAACATATTTCTATATTAATCACTTTGTGAAAAAAAACCCACAGGCCAAAAAAAAGGGGGAAAAAAAAGAAAAAAAGCAAGAAATGTAAAGTTTTTAAAAGTCAGTTTCTATCTGCATTCAGATTCCATCAGTTCTTTCTCTGGAGAAGGATAACATTTTCCATCATAAGTCCTTCAGAATTGTCTTGGATCATTGTATTGCTGAGAATAGCTAAGTCATTCACAGCTGATCATCACACAATGTTGCTTTTACTGTGTACAGTTCTCCTGGTTCTGCTCATTTCATTTCGTATTAGTTCATGTCTTTCCAGGTTTTTTTCTGAAAGCATCTTGCTCATCATTTCTTATAGTACAATGGTACTCCATCACAATCATATACCATGACTTGTTCAGCCGTTCCCCAGTTGATGAGCATCCCCTCAATTTCCAATTCTTCACTACCACAAATGAGCTGCTATAATTTTTGTACATATAAGTCCTTTTCCTCATCTTTTGATCTCTTTGGGATACAGACCTCATAGTGGTATTGCTGGATCAAAGGGTATGCATGGCTTTACATTCCCTTTGGGAATGTTTCCAAATTGTTCTCCAGAATGGTTGAATCAGTTCACAACTCTACCAATAGAATGTTAGTGTCTCAATTTTCCCACATCCTCTCCAACATTTATCATTTTCTTTTTCTGTCACATTAGCCAATCTGATAAGTGTGAGGTGGTTCCTCATAGTTGTTTTAATCTTATTTCTCTAATTAATAGTGATTTGGAACATTTTTTCATAAGCTTCTGTTTATCAATTGGGGGCGACTTGTATTCTTATAAATTTGGCTCAGTTCTATATGTGTTTCAAAAATGACATCTTTATTAGAGAAACATGCTTCAACAAGCATTTATTAAGTTGTTACTATGTGCCAAGCACTGTGCTTACCTCTGAATATACAAATATAAGCAGAAAGAAAAACTATCTTTGCTCTGAAGCTTACATTCTAATGGGGGGGGGAACCACACATAAGAATAAGTTGAAATTAGGGGTGTGGAAGAAAAAATGAAAGAAGATAAACATACCCAGCAAAAGAACATGGTAGAGAAATTCCAGAGAATCAAGAACACAGCCTAGAGAGGAATGGCTGGCTTGGATGATGTCCTTAGAATGCAAGTGCTAGGAGGAACCAGCCAATCAGAAGCTGAAGGAAGACGGTACTTCCAACGTGTAAAGTTGAGGGATGGAGTGAGCTTCTAGGGTTGAGAGGTCTCTGTGTCTGAAAAGTCTGAAAAGTCAGGAGTCCTGCCTGCAGGGGAGTTCATTCTTTTCAGACAGGTGGAGTGCATAAGCTCAAAGCAATGACATTTAATGAAATGGGAAACTGAGAACAGTAGAGATATAAAATATTGCCCCTACAAAACTGGAAAGCACCATTTCCCCAATGGGAGCACTGTTCCTCAAAGGAAGAGTAGACACAAAGAGAGTTCAGAAGTGGAGAGTCCTCATCTAGGGAGGACAAAGCATGTGCAAAGGAGGACCACTGACCCTGTCACTGAGTGTTCCAAGGCCCTTTGATGTTCCTTTACTTCTCCCACAAATCTTGGTCTCGCTGGGTCTGCTAGGTGTTGCTTCACCGCTTGATTACAGTCAGCACCGGCTTTGGCCTCTGGCTCAGTTCTTCAGGACTGAGTATCCTTGCCTGGTTAATGCTGTGCATTTTCAGGAAGAATGGGAGCCAGTGCCCGAGGACTGGTAAGAATTTCAGCTCTTGGCAGGTTATTTTCCAAGTTGGGTTCTAACTCCTAGGACCAGACGCTTAATGGCTGTCAGTGACTCACTCAACTTATTCCCATAGGTGGCATCATCATTGTGCTGCAAGATGCCATTGATGATGGGGGGGGGGATGAAAATCCCCTGCTCCCCTTGTTAGACTCTGTATGAAGAGCCATGAGTAAGACAAAGAGTGACTTCAGGAGCTAGATTTTCATTCCATAGTTGGCTATCATCTCCTTTGTCAGAGATCTCATCAGAGTTAGTCGGCTTGCTTTTTCCTGCGAGCACAAAGTGTGGGGCTGATCCTCACAGCCAGTTGCTAGGTCTATCTTGCATAGTCAGTTGTCACTATCCAGGGGCCAAGACCTCGTATTCTCTAAATTTGGTTAAGGAGCATCATTTCAACTTCTATAGAACAGAAGAAGTATAAAGATTTAGTTACACTTCCTTTACACTGTCTAATCAAAGCCCAAAAGAATCACACTCTTTTCAAGCTGCAAATGGGCCACTTGAAAATCTGAAAGGGTGAACAAGTATATTATCCATGTGGCTATCTGTTCTAAAATTATACAGAGAAGATTTCATGGACTACACTAATCAAGCATCCCGACACTCATCCATGCCATCCTCCTTCTGCTTTTACAAAAGAAACCGTATGCTTCTAAATAAAGAAATTATGAAAACATGTAAAAAGCAGGCATAACAAACACATCCTTTATTTGTTAGCATGTTTGATTATGTTATAGCATACTGCAAAATTATTGCAAATAAAGGAAATAAGAGCAAAAAGATACTGATCAAAGCAGAGACTCAGTGATGATATCCTGAATGATGATCGAACCAAATAAATCCTAAAAACTGATAAATAATTATAAGACACATCATTATTATATTTATAAATAATTTGGTGCAGCTAGATGGCACAGTGGATAGAGCTCCAGCCCTGGAGTCAGGAAGACCTGAGTTCAAATCTGGCCTCAGAAACTTGACACTTATTAGCTGCGCAATCCTGGGCAAAGCACTTAACCCCAGATTGCCTTGCCAATATATGTGTGTGTATATATATATATGTGTGTGTGTGTGTGTGTATATATATGTATGTATATGTATATATATATGTGTGTGTGTGTGTGTGTGTGTATATATATGTATGTATATGTATATATATATATATACACACACATATAGACATATATGTATATGTATATATACATCATATATATATGATAACAATGAAATTATGTCAAAGCTTTTAGAATGTAGCTAAAAGCTACCCACAGAGAAGAGAGAAAGAGAAAGAGAGACAGAGACAGAGAGAGAGACAGAAACAGAGAGAGAGAGATGGGGGAGGAGAGATCTTCAATATTGGAGAAACATAGAGATATTAAAAAATAAAGAGGTAATAATAATGATAAAATCAAAAACTGACATTTTGAAAAATTAAACAATAACAATAAGCAATCACCCAAAATAATTAAGAAAAAAGAGAGAGAAAAAATAAAATTACCAAAATAAAAATTTTAAAAACAAAGTGAGTTTACCACAAAATAAAGGAAGAAAAACATCAGAAAGTACTGTGCAAAAGCATGTGCCAGAAAAAATGACAATTCAAAGAAAACTGATGTGTTCCAAAAATAAGGAAAAAAAATCTTTAAAAAAGTGATCTTAGAAAAATAAATTGAGCAAGCTATAGGTGACTGTCAAAGTGGGGGGGGAGGGGAAATTAGGCCTCAGTGGATAGCTGGCATATTCTATCAATTTTTTATAGAGCAATTAATACCTATGATACAAAACTATGACCAAAAATAGAAACAGAAGGCAAGCAACCAAAATCTTTTTATGAGACAAATGTGGGACTAAAATGCAAAAGGGGAGAGGGAAAGAGAATTATAAAGCAATTTCACTAAAGAACATTGATGTGAAATCATTACAAAAAAAAAAGGCCTCAGTAGAAGACAATAGAAATAGCTCTAGAAACAATTCATTTTGACCAAGTTGAATTCATACTAGGGAAGCAAAGATAGTCTAAAATAGGGAAGTAATTAGCATTATTAATCATATAAACAATTAAGCTGAGAAAAACAGAATTGTTTCAATAGATGTCCCCAAAAAGCCTTTGAAAAATGTACCCTCATTTTTGTTAAGAAATTTCAAGAAGCATGGAAGTACCCCTCTTTACTATGATCAAAAGCACGTGAAAAAACAAGTATATACACTTATAAGGATAGCTAGGCGGTGCAGTGGATAGAGTGCAATGCCTGGAGTCAACAAGACTCATCTTCCTGTGTTCAAATGTGACCTCAGACACTTACTAGCTGTGTGACCCTGGGCAAATCACTTAACCCTGTTTGCCTCAGTTTCCTCATCTGTAAAATGAGCTGGAGAAGGAAATAGTGAATCATTCCAGTATCTCTGCCAAGAAACCCTAAATGTGGTCACAAGGAGTAGGCTATGACAGAAAAACAATAGAATATATTTAAAACCATTCTTGAAATAGAGAAACATTAGAAGTTTTCCTAGCACAGACAGGGATAAGTAAAGGATATTGCTTCTACTCAATATTATTTGATATAGTTCAATAAATGCTAGGTATAAGACAAGGGAATAAAAGCAAATGTAACAATTTCAGGTTATGTGAATGGTATACTTAGAAAACTAAAAATAAATATCAACAAGGAAATCTAGTTAATAGTTTTGGCAAGATAGAACACAAAATCATTCTATAAAAAGTCATCTACCCTTTGTTTCCATTCAGTAAATCCAGCTCTTTGTGACCCCATTAGGGTTTTGCTTGTTGTTTCTCTGTTTGGGCGAAGATACTGGAGCAGTTTGCCATTTCCTTCTCCAGCTCATTTTACACATGAGGAAACTGAGGCAAACAGGTTTAAGTGACTTCCCCAGGGTCACACGGCTAGTAAGTGTCTGAGGTGGGTGCTAATAAAAATAGAAAGAAAAAAAAAGACAAATTTCATTCCAAATAACTGCAAAATGTACAAAATAGCTGGGATTTAACCAATGAGAATTGTGCAAGATCTATATAAATACAACTAAAAATACATTACCGTTCTTTAGAGAAATAAGGGTAAATAATTGGGAAGATTGTTGGATCATGACAAATGAATTATATACAACTCAAATTACTAGGAGGATACTTTATGGAACTCAAGAAAATAATAATCAAATTCATTTATAAGAACAAATGTTCTAGGATCTTCAGGAAAATGTGAACAATACTAATGAAAGGAGTATGGTATTAAATACCCTCAAATGGTATTATAAAGCAGTAGTTATAAGGTATTGATTTAAAAAAAATCATTGGAATGGACTAGATGAACAAGAAACAGGAATAAAACAATAGCCAATGTTTAATAAATGAAAGAACATAAATTAATGAAGGGCAACTAGGCAGCACAGTGGATAAAGCTCTGGATCTGGAGTCAGGAAACTTGAATTCAAATCTGGCCTCAGATACTCACTAGCTGTTTAACCCTGTGCAAGTCACCTCACCCTGTTTGCCTCAGTTTCTTCATCTGTAAAATGATCTGAAGAAGGAAATGGAAAGCCACTCCAGTATCTTTGCCAAGAAAACCCCAAATGGGGTTGCAAAGAGTCAGCCATGTCTAAACGATAAGAACAAAAATTATTGAAGAACTCCCTTTTTGACAGGAAGTACAGAGAAAACTGGAAAGCAGCTTTGCAGAAACTAAATTTAGACCAACATGGAATCATATATTTAGAACTGGAAGGGTCCGTCAAGGTCCCTGAGTATAAACCACTCATTGTGGAGATTAGAAAGCAGAGGTAAGTTAAATGAGATGTCCAAGGTCACACAGCTTGTAATGTGTGAGGCAAGTTTTGAACCTAAGACTTCCTGGCTCTAAATCCAATGTCTTAACCACTACATCATGCTGTTTCTCTTACATCTCATGTTATATAAGCTCAAAATGGATGTATAGCCTGAATCTAAAAGGTCACAGCATTTAAAAATTAAAAGACAATAAGATCATTACCTTTAAAACAAAGGCTAGTGGGAGAAGTCTTAAATGAACATTTTTTAACATATATCACCAATTAAAGTATGATCCCCAAAGTGTACATGAAATTAACAGAAATATATAGCACTATGAACAGAGAAATAAATAACTGGTCAAAGGATACAAACAGCTTTCAGAAAAATTCCAAACTTTAAATACCACATTTAAAAAAAAAGTTTGTACTAAGACACTGGCCAATGAACCGAGTCCTTGTGACCATCTGTACAGTGCTCAGCTGATGCAATCCCCACGTGAACTTTGGAGCAAGCATATCTTTTGTAACTGGTTCTGGTTAGCAAACTCCACAGAGAAGATTTGAAGCCAGAAAAGATCAGCATTTAAAAGGCCCTAGCCAGTCCTCCTGGTTTTGGTTCCTTCCTATAAGGGGAGAGGTTGTAGGCACTCCCCATCTAAAGTCCCCATGTGGCTTGGGAATACAAGCATCTGCTTATTATCTTTTTTCATGTGTTTTCTTTGCTATGAAGGGGAGAAGTATTAGAAAGAGCTACCTTAGAGCCCTTGTGGGGTATGTAGTCAGCCAGTTCAGCACTGATGCCCTGCAGTGAGGTACAACCTTTGAGAGCCAAGCCTCTGATAGTAGAGACACTGACTTAACCAGCAATTATGACACATTTGGACATGAGCATCGTGGTACCAATGCTATGTAGAAATTATATTAAATCTAAGGTCATTCTTTCCAGGGACCAGGGTGGTATAAGGAAGGGTGGGCCCCATGGTATTGAGGGGAAATATTTGTACTTCTGGTTTTATTAAATCTTCTCTAAGTAGATATCTCTTTTGAAAAGCTAATTGGAATTAATTTATTAAATGAAATTGAGACACTACTCATGGACAATTAATGAGGGTGGCACAATTTGTCAGAATAGTGCCTTGAGCTAATGGCATTAGTGAAAAGGTATCCAATGTCTTTTGACTTCCCTAGAACCTTGGGATGGGAGTGGTGGCTATGTAGCTGACCTCACTCTGGGAAAGTGAGGCCAAAGCAAATGCTCAATGCTCCAAATTTCTTACCAATAGAAATATAAATGAAAACAACCCTGATATTTCACCTGACTATGAAAAATGACAAAGATGCAAAGAGATAGGAACCAAAAGCATTGGCATAATGCTAACAGCACCATTGGTAGAATGGTGAAGTAGGATATCAATTAGGAATTATGCAAAAAAAGCAGAAAGTTATAAAATTGCCCATTCCATTTAGTCCATAAGTCCCTACCATTGTATATGTGCCAAGGGGTGCATAAGGTGTTCAGGGAAGACTAGTACCTCTGGTGTGAGGGCTACAGAGCCCTTTCGAGTGCTGCTCATCTGCCAGTGATGTCCACCTGTCACCCAACGCTCACCTATGACTCTAAGAAGCTGTATTATGCACAACAGCCACAGGCTAGTAAACCATCTTGGCAGAGAGGCCAACCCAGTTTGAGGATAACCACCAACCCTAAAACCCACTGGTGAGTTAGGGGAGTTCTGCCTCAAGCAGGGGAAGACTTTCCCCAGTAGAATGAGAGTGGCTGGATGGGTGGATGAGAGCAATTTGTTCCGGGGGGAATGAAGGTGGCTAAAGTAGGGATTGTAGAGCACTTAGTGCTTGGCTAGACATTGAAAACACCAAGGTCATCCTATGGAGCCGGGGTCATAACCAGCCATCTTAACTTTGGTCATGCCATTGAGCTTTGATGACTCCAAAACAGAGAGAGAGGCCAATGACTTTATTCAAGTCTGCCTCTCTTAAATCCAATCCAGACATGAATCAAGACATTTCCCCGTGATGTTATTGGTCCTCTGAAACTAGAGGACAGACAACTTACATGCCAAGGAAGTTAAAGATAGAAATGAAGGTCTAATGTAGAACTCTCTATAAAAGGACCCTTAATACAGCAAAGAAGTGGAAATACAGTAGATGCTTATTGATTAGAGAAGGGCTGAAAAAATATGTTATATGAACGAAAAGGAATGTTATTGCTATAATAGTAATGATAATAACAATAATAGTAACAACTCACAGGGCTTTTGAGTTTATCAAAGACTTCCCATTGGTATTTTCATTGAAACATCACAACAACTGTGTGAGGTGGGTGTCATTATGACTCTTATTTTTCAGATGAAGAAGCTCAGAGGGACTAAGCCATATGCCTAGAGTTAACCACACAGTCAGTAGGTGTCTGAGGTAGAATTTGAACTCGGGCCTTCCTCAGTCCAAGTTCAATTTTCTATCAACTATGCTCATACATTCAAAAAAGTGAATTTAACGAATTCAGAGAAATGTAGAAATATTTGGAGAAACTGATAAATAAGCAGAATGAAGAGAATAATAAACACAAATATACGAGTGAAACTGAAGGTAGCACTAATGGGAAGCTGAACAAAAAGCAAAACAAAGAAGGCTCAGAGAAGAAATAATGAAACCAATGTCATCCATTGTGTCCGAATCGTGGGAGCTACTGGGCTACAAGGCAGTGAGCATTTCTTAAGCACTTACTGTGTGCCACGAATGGTGCTTAGTGCAGGGGATTTAAAGACGAGTTAAGAGCAAGGTCATTCCTGTCCTCAAGGAGCTTCCATTCTATTGGGAAAGCCAACACACAACAGCCAAAGGAAATGGGAAGGGCTAGGGAGGGAACCCATGTCGAAATTGGAAAAGTCAGAAACACAGGTAAAAGGAGAATTTAGGCTGGCCAGGTTGGGTCTCTCCCAGAATGATGACCCAGGAGGAACTCGCCAATGGAAGAAGTATGGTAGAGACATGTTCTGAGGTGAGCAGACCTCAGGGGCTCATGGGTAATTCCAGAGTGAGACTACAAAGGAAGCAGTCACTGGGACACAATGTCAATCATCTATATTGCTGGAACAGGTCTCTGCATTGATTGTTATTGCTTTTTTTTTTAAATTTTCATTGTCAAAATAAAGGGCTCAATGTGGAAGGAATGTTGAAAAAGGAGAATAATATAAAGACAAAATGGATCAATAAAATGTATTTTACAAGTGAAAATTCTGGCTCACAAAGCCTACAAAATAGCAAACTAGGCATATTCTCCAGTGCCCACCTACTCTCAAAATCAAAACAAAACAACAAAACCAGGAATTACTTACCAGATGTGGAACAATAAGAGCTCAGTTGAATCCACAGAACAATAGAGATAAAACCCTGAGGAGGCAAAATCCTCCACAATTACCACTTGAGCATGCTAATGCTTAAAGCCCTCAGCAGCCCTTCTTCCCCCACTAAATGCTCCTAGGAGGAGCAGGCATGGCAAGACTGCACAAACCCATAGGAACTTGTGCCTGGAACCCATACTGGGATCCGCTCATGCAATGGAAACATGTGCCTGTATACTTCACCCCTGGCCAGCCCCCACATCAGCAAATAGGCTACACATCAATTCTGACTAACCACATAAGAAGGTGTGGATATGGTTGGGGTTGAGAGGAAAAAGCATCCTTCATTCAGCCAATTCTATAAAGAATCTTCCCAGAATACCCTCCCCAACCCCGGAGATGCTAATGCAGCCCAGCCAGAGATGGAACAGACTGCTAAAGGAGGAGAGGGCAGGTGGCACGCGGTTGTGGCTGCCCTGGACCTGAAGAAAAGGAGAGAGGAACCCAGGTGAGGCTAATTCTATTCCTTCACCAACTACTTGTATGCAGAGATCCAGGCTACTAAATCATAATTCCCTAAATGTCAGGGTAACAATAATAACAATGATGATGATGATGATGATGATGATGATGGTGTGGGGGTGATAACAGCTGGCGTTTATGTAACACTTTAATGTCTGTAAAAACACTTTATAAATATAATTGTATTTTATCCTCACAACAACTCCCTGAGGTAGGTGCTCTTATTCTCACCATTTTCTAGATGAGGAGGCTGAGGTAGACAGAGATTCAGTGGCTTACTCGAAGTCATACAACTAATAATTATCTTGGTAGGCTGCGGCAGCTTTGCAGCCGAGACTCAGGGAACTGCCTACCATCAAAGGTCGGGGAAAGGGAGAAACACAAAGTGAGTAGCAAGAGGATATTAAAAAAAAAGATTAAGCACCAAAAATTAAGAAGACAATCCCTTACTTAAAGCCCCCCATGAGTAGATAGTGACAACTCAACGATCATACGTCTCCCAGAATAACATGAAAAATTTTAAAAGTGGACTATCATAAAACAGGAAATAATGCAAAAACCTACTCAGAACTTTTGAATATACAAAAGAAAGCATCGGTTTGAAAACATCCACAGGTCACTAAAGGAAAAAATAGCAACAAAGCCTCTCCTACTTCAAGGTCCAACACACACAGTAGTTAAATTTAAGAGTAAAGCGGCTAGGAGAAAGAACTTCGCATATAAAGGGAAGGAAAATTAATCACACAAAACCATGCCATAAATGCACTAGCATTATTTTATCTTTTCTTGTAAACTGTTGTTGTGTTGTTGTTTAGCTCTGTCCAACTCTTTGTGCCCCCATTTGGAGCTTTCTTGGCAAAGATCTTGGAGAGGTTTGCCATTTCCTTCTCCAGCTCATTTTATAGATGAGAAACTCAAGCTATCAGGGTTAAGTGACTTGCCCAGGGTCACACAGTTAGTGAGGACCTGAGGCCGGTTTTGAAATCAGGAAGAGGAGTCTTCCTGACTCCAGGCTTAGAATCCTATCCACTGTGCAAACTAGTTCCCTGAAACAGAACTTATTACTTCTCCAAGAAATCAAGGAGCAATGTGAAAAAACTCAAGTTCCTGCTACTTGCAGCACCTTGCAGTTGACACAAAGGCAGAAGGTCCCTCATCCATGCACACTACCAGCAGATAGCTATAGTTAGCAGAGTGTGGCAATGGCTAACCATAACATTTTTCTGTATAGTCCTGGAAGCATTACGTGATGATTTCTGACATGTGGACTGAGAAGGAATCCTGGAATGCATAAGAAATAGATTGTAATGACCCAAGATGGCCAAAGGTGACACAAGATGTGTGAAACTTGTGCCAAATGTGTGCAAAGAAAAGCATTACCAATTTATTCTATTCATTTACAAAATATAATCAGTGGCAAATCTTTGGAATGTGCCTACAATGATTTTATTTTAATTTTAGGAAGGAGATAGTAAGTTAGTGAGTCAATAAGCATTTATTAAGTGCTTACTATGAGCTAAGTACTGTATTAATGTCTAGTGATTAAAAAAAGGCAGAGAGAAAGAGATGATAGATGGATAGATATGGTAGGCTAGGATAGATAAATAAATATACAGTCTTTGCCCTCAGGTTATAATGCCAGAGACTTTGCCATAATTAAAATTGCTTATTGATGTATATGTTAATTGTTGCATTCTTAAGTTATGCTTCTGTTTCATTACTTTGCAATTATGTTTGTCTTATGGTTATGTGTTGTGCTTGCTATGAATGGATTCAGTTGCTGTTCATTTATATACACACTAACGATTATATTTATATTTGTTCCTTATTAATTTATCTTGTTATAGCTAGTCAGCTTTGTTTTGTGGAATATTTTTTTTTCTTTTGGTTTGCTCTACATGACTATTTATTTGCATACCATGTATATGAATGTACTCTTAGGACACAAATACACTAAATCCTAAAGCGCTCTGTAAAGCAACGCTTCCTATCGTGCTATGTTTACTGAATGTGTTCTTAGTGCTCATTTGTTTCCAAGAGTACCATGAGATGATTACCTGGACCAAAACAAACCTTGATATTTCAAAGTGTTGATTATTTTTTTTATGTTTGTGCTATTAGATTGTAGATTTCAAGGATACCTCGGTTGATTTTGAAAGTAACTGAAACATTTCTGGCCCCATGGAGGATTGCAACTTTTCACTTCTGGTCTGATGTCTGAGAAGTATTATTGAACAGACATCAGCCTCTAGAAACAAAGAAAAGGCCGTCCCAGAGTTCATCACTTTGGTAATGTCATTTTGAACTTGGCTTAGAGACTTCTGGGAAGAGGACATAAACATCATCCATCTTGGTATCACATGAAACAAAGAAAGGAAGAAAGGTTTGAGTTTTATGACTGATTTCTGAATACTAGTTTCCCAGGTCTTTATTCCCATTTGGATGCTGTAGATTTTATTTGTGGATGACTGGATTTGAAAGCTGAAAGTAACGCTTCCTCTAGCTAAGAACTTAAAAGGTGAACCTACAAAGCAACTGGAAGGAATTTTGCTTCACCCTCCCCCTCCCCTTGCCTGTTAAGGAGGGCTTAAGTCAAAGCTCAAATATCTGCTAAGGTGGTGAATGATCTCTTTCTGTTCTGACCCTTTCCTCTGAGAGATGATTGGTGCTCAGGAGAAGAAGCTGATTCTGTTTCCCACCATAGGCATCTTACGTGGCTATTTTTTTCCTTACAAATCATACGTTCCTCAATTGTTTAACTATTTTTTTACACAAATCCGTAATTCCCTTTATGGAAAAGAACAAGTGGCCATCAAACCCAGACTCAGGAAGAAGTGTTGTGCCTTTAAAGCCTCAAGAGACATTATCCCTGCTTACAGATCAGTCTTGAGGCAAATGAGAAACTGGGTAAGACCATCTTCTTTTGGAGTGCATTGGAGAAACCTGGTTGTCTCATGTAAGAATCTCCTCCTCATCCTTAATCGTCTCAGTTTTATTTACTGTCAATATAAGCTGGAGCTCTGAGACAGAGAGAGAGAGAGAGAGAGAGAGAGAGAGAGAGAGAGAGAGAGGAGAGAGAGAATCTACTAATCTCATATTCTGGGGTGTGATGGAAAATGTTTAACAACTAGTTCTCTAGGTAGGGAAATATACAGGGCATACTTTTTAAGTTTAATCTTCATTATTAACACTTTCCTGAGTCGAGACAATCAAGAAGACAATAAATCAAGTCCTTATCTGTAGCATTTGCTGTTTTCCAAGATGCACCTTTTTACACTTAACAAAAGTTTAACGATCAGATCTTGGGTCAGTTTGAGCTGGCTCCAGCATACCCTGGTTTACATATCTATCCATCTATCTTTCTATCTGTCGTCTATGTATCCACCAATAGCATCTATCATATGTATGTATATATGAGCACATTATACATGTGTATGTGAATGCATGTGTGTGCGTGACACCTATGATTTCATCAGCATAAGTACCTCTCAGAACAGAAACTTCCTTCACTGATGCAGACCAAAAATTCCTTTGTAACCTGCCATGTTAAGAGTTGTCTGTAGCTCTGAGAGATTAAGTGAGTTGCCTAGTTTTACAAAATAAGCATCTTTTATTATTCTGCTTCCTCTCAACCCAATTATATAACCTCAATCCAATCAGATCACATCACATTTTTAATTAATTGTACAAAATAAAAGTAAGTTGTCTTTATTGTGGGACATTTATTTTTAAAGGATAATTCTTCAAACCATCCTTTTACTTCTGTGAAGGGTATTTTATAATTTCTCCCCCTTTAGCATAGTCATTTTAATACCATAGGTATTTCCCAATACAGCCACCAAATTAACTTCTCATACAACAAAGGGGAACGAATACAATGGCATGTCTCAACGCCCCCATTCCTCTTTGACCGCAGAGACAACATTCCGATAGAATGCTCCTTGTGGGCAAGGACGTTTTGTCTTTGGAGCCCCAGCTCTTACCGTGGTGCTCGGCACTCAGTAACTACTTACTGGATGGGATAATATTAGATTGCAGGGGAGGTGAATGCTTGTCATCAGCTGTCCTCTGGCACCAAAACTGCTCCTAATAATCCATTTGAATTCACCTGCTGCAATGTACTTCTCAATACTTCTTACTGAAATGGATCCATTTGTGAAGCACATTTTAATTATCCCTTTATCCAGAAAATGGATTCAAAGAAATTGAGTGCAACCAAAGTGGGAAGCCTTTAGAAAGCCTGCTTTTGTTTCAAAAACTAATTTATTTTAGTCAATCCTGGCAAATATGTGCATTGGGAGTTTTACTCCGATCCCGTAATAAAAGCTGTGGATTTCTGTTAAGCTCATTCTCTATCTTTAGACCTCATCCAACATTTTCCACTAATCTTTTGGCTCTGGTTCCCTCTTCCAGGCTCAAAGTAAAGCCCCACCTACATACCTAATTCCTGGCAGACCCTCCCTTCTGAAAACTTTCCTCCTTTCCTTATGGATCGCTGCACTACTTTTCTCCCTCAATGCAAGGTTAGCTTGGCTCCCCTCCCCCATACTCCTCTATTCTCCACAACTGGGACCACTTGAGCCCCATATATAGAGTTAGTGAGCCATGTGCTAGACTCTGCCATCAGCCTGGTATCGAAGCACTAAAATGTTTACATTTCTGGGACCCTAACTCAGGTGGCACAGTGTCTGAGACACTTTGCTGCTGGTCCGCCTCTAATCTTGCACCTAATTCTGGCCTCTGGACCTGTCCATTGTGACCAAGCTCATAATTTATGCCCTGCTCCCACTAACTGTCAGTGTGGGATAGTGGTTAGGGTGCTAGTTCCGGAGTCAGGAAGACTATTTCAAATCCCACTTATTAGCTGTATGACCCTGGGCAATTCAGTCAACTTCTCTATGCCTCAATTTCCTCATCTACATAATGAGGGTCTTTGACCCAATGAATTCTGACTCAGGCTAGTCTCCTAGCCATTCAGGTTCAATACTGCAACAGAATGAGACACTCATAGGTCATTCAACAATTTGTAAAGGAAATTTACTTCCTCATAGCAAGAGATGGACATTCAACAAGGGCTGGCTCGAAAAACCCTTTGGTTGATTCAGCTGAGCCAAGTTCCGCCGTGATTCGCCAGCCAAGGAGCTGAGAGCCCCTCCGACCCCTCAGGTCTACCTTGCACTTGGGCCGTGAGGAAGTGATGACAACAGCATGAACTCAGTCCCTTGAGTCAACCAAAACTCTAGGAAAGCTTCATTTTTTTAATAAAAAAAATAAAAAAAACCTAGCCTAACCTACATGGCGGGAGGGGCGAAGATAGTGTTCTTACCGGAATCTCTCAAGACTCTTCTAGGTCTAATTCTGTGATCCAACGATCCCATTACTTCGAGCCTGAAGCTTGGCCTGATGCAGCACTTGCCATGGTTCTATGCTGCCCTTCGGTGCTTACTCTCCTCATGTCTCCCTTGGCCTGGAACCCTTTCCCTACAGCCTTCGCACATGCGGTTGCACGGTCCCTCCCGTCAGCTGCCAGAGCTCTATGACATCATCTCCATTCCCTTCTATTCTGACCTATTTCTTTTATGCTTCTTTTTGGCTTCTTTCCATCAATGACTTCAACTTTCTGAGAACTTCTAGAACAAGGTCTAGTCTATGCAACTCCAGATCCAAGGCAACTCTACTGTCTCTCAAACCCAGGAAATGAAAGTCTCTTTTGCCAGCTCCTTTATTCTCCTCCTATGCCTTAAATATAGGAGTTCCCCCAAGGTTTAATTAGGCATTTCTTTCTCCAGATTCTCTCTGTAATAGGTGCCTAAAAGATACTTTCATTCACAGGTTCCATTGTCATCCCAGTCTTTACATGTTCAAAGCTACCTTGTTTCAACAAGGATGTATTAAATAACGACTATGGCCAGCCATTTCAAGAGCTAGAGATACAGCAAGAAAATGAAAACAGCCCCTGCACTCAAATGGCTTACATCCCGCCCTCACCCCAACAAACTAAAACAGCTTCTGTTAAAATGGATTCCCCTGTAGGAGGAGGATACAGGAGAAAAATTAAGTGACACAAGAACAAAACAGCAAGAAAAACCTATTTTAAAAGTTACTCCAGGGGCAGCTAGGTGGCACAGTGGATAGAGCTCTGGCCTTGGAGTCAGGAGGACCAGAGTTCAAATCCAGCCTCAGACACTTGACACTTACTAGCTGTGTGACCCTGGGCAAGTCACTTAACCCTGATTGCCTAACAAACAAACAAACAAAAAAGTAACTCCTCCTGATTTCACTAGTGCAGTAATAGAACCCTAACTTTCCTAATGCTCACTCAAGTGAAAACTTTATGATTTCAATCTTCTCTCATTCTTCAGGCTGAAAATGATCCTCAAGTTTCTTATAGCCATCTGACCAAACATTTCTTTTGTTCTTTTTGGCTCTTATACAATGGTTTCAATATACATTATATTTCTTTCAAACAATAAGCTTCCATGCTAATGTAGTACATACTCTGGAGCTATTCTCCCAACCCCCACTCGCACTGGCACATTTGTCCCCAGAACATAGAAGGATCCCTCCCTCTCAGGGCTTTGGATGAAAGGCTTCCACCATAAATATCCAGTTACTTGAATCTCCAATTCAAACCTAGCTTTCTCACTTTGTACAAGGCCCACAGGGCAAGAGCAAGGCCTTCAAAGAACCTGAATCAACTTCCCATCATACCTAAATGAAATACTTTGCTTGCTTGCTTGATTCAGTGAATATATCCAGACCTTGTTCATACCTAATTCAGACTTTTGATTATATCTGCATTATATCTATATATAGTTAGGTAGGTAATGAGAAAGAGAGAGACAGAGACAGAGACAGAGAGAGAGAGACAGAGAGAGACAGAGAGAGAGAGACAGAGACAGAGAGAGACAGAGACAGAGAGACAGAGACAGAGAGACAGAGACAGAGAGAGAGAGAGAGAGAGAGAGAGAGAGAGAGAGAGATACATAGCTAAAGACATAGACAAACACTAGCAGAATCTGCTTCTGTGGAAGATGGCTACAGATGAACACTGAGTCACATACCTGAGAACTGAGAATTCTTGAGCACCAGAATTTAGTTGTGACAGAGGCACTGAATAAAAACTCTAAATAGCAAACTTCTCATTGTTAATGAATGATGTTTTTACCTGGTGTGGGTTTTATATTTTTCTTTTGGTCATCTTTTGGATTTAACTGTAATTACTCTATGTTTGGAACATAATTGTTTTAGGTTTGGGGCTGAAGAAGTTTATATAAAGCAACGCTTCTGCCGTCTTGCTGGTCACATAATCTCTATTAATTAGTCTTGTCTCCCACTTCTCGTTCCCCAGGCACCTGAGCCTCTAGACTTGTTTTACGCCAAAGTTTCAACTTCCCTTTGCAATTGTCATCTCCCTGAGATGAATGAACCCCAGTGAGGGTCATCTCACAACTGTCAGAAGAAGAAGCAAAGAGTAGTAATAGTTTGTTACACTTTGCTCAAGGGGACTTAGTCAGCTATGATAGAAAGTATACCTCAAGAATAGAATAATATGCCTCATAACTAAAATAAAAATGGACATTTCCTTCCAAGGGCATGTATCCAAGACCTAATGGAGATCTTCCTGAGACCTATGAAAAGAGATGATCATTATTCACTCCTAGTTATTTGTATGTACAGATGATACTGCCAGGAAGAACTTTAAATTATGGACAGCAATTCCAAAGTTTGGGCAGGAAACTGTAGGTATACAGATTGGTGTTTTTTTTTTCACTCTTATCCATTGAACACAAGGGACACAGAAGAGAAAAATTAATTTGGGAACTGAACAGCTAAGTAGGTGGCACCTAAGAATGGGATTTAGACTTCTGAACCACTTTAGGTTTTTTTTCATTTATTTTCTTTTTAATTTATGGAATAAAACAAGTATTTACCTAACATAGTACAATAAAAAAAAAGATGATTGCACATGAAACTGAAAATCTACTATGCATAACTTGCTATTCCTTTCAAATATACATTATCATGTAAATTTCTTTTTCCCCCTTTTTTCCTTCTCCTCCCCTCCCCCACCCGAGATGGTTACCATTAAACACAAATAGGAATAGGTATAGGTATATGTAAAAATTATTCTATACATACTTCTATTTATCACTTCTTTCTCTAGATTCAGACAGTATCTTTCTTCATGTCATTCATAGTTAATTTGTTAATTTGAATATAGTTAATAATAGTCATAATAGCTTATTCACTCAAAGTCATTCTTAAAACAATATTGCTATTACTGTATACAATGTTATCTTGCTTCTGTTCATTTCATTCTTATTTCACTCATTACTTTGTGCAAGTTCCCATGTTTTTTTTCTAAAATCATAAAATATAAGGATGACAGAATCCTGGCCCTAACAAAGACTGGTGAGAAGGAATTTCTTAAGTACTTTGAGAACTTAAGCCAAAGAGCTTTAGTAAAAAAGGATGGAGAAAAAAAGAATATAGATACATACATACATACAGATATAATATATAGAGATATATTAATAAACATTTACTGAGTGCCTAATATGTGCCAGGCACTGTGCTACATTTTATGTATGTGTGTGTGTGTGTGTGTGTTTGTGTGTGTGTGTATATATGTATGTATGTATGTATGGATGTATGGATGGATGGATGTATTCAAGTTAGCTACCATAAAAAATGGACATAGTAAAGGATTTACACCAATAAGATCACAGGCAAGTCCAAAAAAGGAACAAAGAATAGGAACCACGACCTCAAATGTTTATACACAAACACATCAAAATTAGGTAACAATAAAAAAAAAAAGCTTAGAAGTTCCAGCACAAGTAGGTGAACTGTACCTCCTCTATCACTGAACTATGAAGGGATGAAACCCATGACTTGGCTATGGCTCTGGGTAAGTATACCTCATTCAAAAGAAAGAGGATGACTAAACGGGTTGAGGGAACATTGCATATTACTAAGGTGTACCCTTGTGAAAAACTCTAGGAACCAGAAGGACAAGTATGGTGGTGGTGGTTGTCATTGCTGCTGCTGTTATTGTTGGTGGTGGTGGTGGCGTTGGTCCTTCTTCTTTGAAGAGGACCAGTGACATCCCAGGGGAAGTCTTGAGTTGCTCATGAGTTGGATTTAAGTGGGGCAGAGCTGCACAAAGTCGTCAACCTTACTCTCTCTTCCGGAGTCATGGAAATCTAGTGGCAGGACAAAAGTTAGAATGACTGGGGATGTCCCAGGATGCAGAGGATCTTCAGCATCTTTGCTGTCTGACCAAGCTCTAAGTGCTCCACAGTCCCTGTCTCAGCCACTTTCGTGGTCATTAGAACAAATTGTTTTCACCTGCCCATTTAGCCAGGAGAAGTCTTCACATGCTTGGGGTAACTCACCAGTAGGTGTGAGGCTTGCTGGTTACCCTCAACCTAGTTTAGCCCATCTGTTGAGATGGGCTACTGGGGTGTGGGTCCCACACATGCTACAGCTTCTTGGAGGCACAGTTGAGAATTGAGATCCAGGTAGATTCCAAAGCCCTGAAAAGGGCTCAGCATGCCCTCACATAACACAGGTGCCAATCCTCCCTGAACACCCCATACATGTCACAAGTATGTTCTGTATACTCTATTAGTGATATGGGACTTCAATTAGACAGGCACCTGACTGCTCCAGGTCTCTCCCAAAGCAGGGCAGGTAATAGGGGAAGGGAACTAGTATGTGCAATGCTCCTGCTACGCTCCAGGTACTGTGCTAAGTAATGCTGTTATGCTGCTACCACACCAGGCACTGTGCTAAGTGGATGCTTTACAAATGTCATCTCATCTGAACCTCACAAACATGGGTAAGATGCTATTTTTATTCACATTTTACAGTTGAGGAAGCTGAAACAAAGATTGTGACTTGCCCAGGGTCACACAGCTAGTAAATGTCTGAGGCCAGATTTGACCTTGTCTTCTTGACTGCAGGCCCAGTGCACTATGTCATAGCTTCCTCAACAACATTGTGGCTTGCTAAAAGGATAATTTCATCCATCTGAATCCTCCCAGCAGTCCCAAAGTAGAACGCAATGGAGCACCAGACCATTCTTGTTAAGGGCCTGGTGTTCTCACTGCTTCCTGCAGCCCAAGCTGGTCATTGCCACATGCCAAAGACTGTCTGGGCCTTCATCTATACATGAACAAGATTGCACTTAAATGTCACCCTCCTCTTTAACCTAAAAATGGGGGAGCAGCCCGAGTTCTCTGGTGATTAACCCCAGCTGTTTTCATCCACGGAACTCATTGCTAACAACCATTGGCCAAATACTGGTCCCAAAGGAAAATTTTTATGATTCTTTTCTCAATGGTTTTAGCATCAACCCTGGCAGTATATTTAATATAGCTATTTGGGGACTAATTCTTCAGGTAGACAGTCATCAATTTCTATTTGTATCCCCAGTGCTTTGCACCTAGTAAGTGCTTAATATATACATATTTTTTACATTCATTCAACCAATTAATCATCCACAGGCCCTTTGCTTTTTAGCTCTTCTATCTTGCTACCTACCATTTTCTTTCCACTTTCCCCCAGACAGCGAATCTTAATTGGGACCACTGGCTTTCCTAGCTCCTACCCTTCATCACAAAAAGAATACGTCCGAGGGATGGGGGCAAACAGATCACCCCTCCAAGAGAAGGCAAATGCTCTGGTCTCAAGGCTATCTGGGTGCAGTGTCTATTTGAGAAAGTAGACATTAATTTACATCTGACCTCTAACATTTCTTACCTGGGTGACTTGCCTCAGTGGGTCATTCCACTGCTCTGGAGCACAGTTTTCTCATGTGTAAAGTGGGACTACTGATATAAAACTTGTACCACTCTCCTCACAAGGTTTTGTGAGAAATACCTTGTCAAAGTTAAAAAGAAGAAAACAACAAGTGAGAGCCGTCAAAGAGTAGGATGGGCTGTTCTGAGGTGCTGGCTCTGCTCAACTTGCAAGTCTTCTGAAGGATGCTGGACAGTCAATTATCAGGCATGCTTGAGTGGGGATTCCTCTTGGTCATTGGCTGGACCAAAGGGGAGCCCCCTGCCTCACAGTTCCTTCCACAAAGGGTCCTCTTTCTGGAGCTGGAAGTTCTCAGAGGCCATCCATTTTACAAATGAGGAAACTGAGTACCAGGGAGGGTGAGTGACTTGGCTGAGGCCATACAAGAAGTGTCAAAGGCAGAATTGGAATCCAGTCCCTCTGACTCAACACTGCCAGTGCTTAACAAAGGAAATAGGTCTAGTGATGAAGAAATGAATGAAGCTCATTTTATAGATGTAGAAAATGAGGCAAACAGGGTTAAGTGACTTGTCCAGGGTCACACAACTAGTAGGTGTCTGAGGCTAGATTAGCACTCAGGAAGATAAGTCTTCCTGACGCCAGACCCGGCACTCTAGACATTATGGCAGCTGCCATAATGCTTTTTGTGACGTGATATGATGTGACGTATACCAACCATGAATGTCTAGTGGGAGTAGTTATATTCAGAAATACTTACTGTTTAGTCATTTTTCAGTCATGTCCAACTCTTCGTGACCCCACTTGGGGTTTTCTTGGCAAAGACACTGGAGTGGTTTGCCATTTCCTTCTCTAGCTCATTTTATAGATAAAGAAACTAAAGTAAACAGGGTTAAGGGACTTTCCCAGGGTCACACAGTTAATAAGTGTCTGAGGCCAGATTTGAACACACAAAGAGGACTCTTCTTGATTCTAGGCCCTGCGCTCCATCCACTGCACCACCTAGCGGCCCATTTATAAATACAGGGTTTTCTCAAAGGCTTGGGACACCCTGCATTTCTAGGCTAGAGATAATACCTGTACAATGCTTATCACAGTGTGTGGCACATAGGAGGTGCAATATAAACATTTATTTCCTTCCCCTTATAGACTTCATGATATCAACAAAGCCCGATGAATCTCTGACTTTGTCAATGCAGCCCCTTTTATGGAACTCATATGGACCAGAAGGTAGTGAAATGGGAGGGACTGATGTTTAAACAAATCAGTGCCAGGGGCTTCAGCTGCTTTCTTCGGTCCCTGCCTTTGGGTCACACTGAGGTTTGCTCATCTTCAGACAATGAAGCTTGAATAACAACAATTATGAAAGTGGCATGAAAGTGCTGGATGATTTCCATTTTATGTTCCTTCAGTCATGCTGACATTTCATAATGTAAGAATTAAAGTGAGTGTTTGTCCTGGAGCATACTGACCTCTAGGGAAAACTGACCATTATTTGGACATAGGAGTAAAGGAAGAGTAATCCCACACCTAGGGCAGCTGCCATAATGTCTAGAGTGCCGGGTCTGGAGTCAGGAAGACTTATCTTCCTGAGTGCTAATCTAGCCTCAGACACCTACTAGTTGTGTGACCCTGGACAAGTCACTTAACCCTGTTTGCCTCATTTTCTTCATCTATAAAATGAGCTTGAAAAAGAAATAGCAAAGCACTCTAGTATCTTTGCCAAGAAAGCCCCAAATGGGGTCACAAGGAGTCAGAAACAATTGAACAGGGCTGAACAACAAATCACACACTTCAGCTATCTCTATTTTCCTTATCCTTTGCCAGTATTGTTTGTTTTCCTTTAATTTATACATTATGTAGTCCCTCTTCTATGGTGAGAACACTGGCTCTGGCATCTGATGGCCTGGATTTAAATTCCCTCTGACCTTGGACTACTCCTGTAATCTTCACGTACCTCTGTTTCCTCATCTATAAAAATGAGAGGCAGGGCAGCTAGGTGGCATAGAGGATAAAGCTCTGGCCTTGGAGTCAGGATGATGTGAGTTCAAATCTGGCCTCAGACACTTGATACTTACTAGCTGTGTGACCCTGGGCAAGTCACTTAACCCAGATTGCCTCATCAAAAAAAAAGCAAAAAGGAAAAAAAAAAGAGAGCCTCTGAGCACCCTTCCCACCCCAAATCCATACATCTAGTGGTTTATCCAGATTTAAGGACAGTCTTCAGTGTGAGCCATTGAGAGTGAGCCTTGTTTATTTACTATTAGTGTCTCCGCTGCCTAGGACAGTACTGAGCAACCGAGCAAATGTTAGGCACTCACTAGATGCTTATTGATTGGGCAATCACTGAACTTGAGAGATTTTTTTCGAGTATTTGAAGGGCTGTCTCCTTGAAGACAGATTAGACTTGGCTATGTCTGAGAAAGACAAAAATAAGAGAAATGGGTGAAATGGAAAGGAGGCAGATCTCTGCCTACCTAGCTATCGTCAACAGCTGAGCCACATAATGGAGGTGAGCAGTAACCCAGAGTTTTAAGTTTGTTGTCACAGAAAGAAAACACATGGGGGTTTAGGTGGGCACAAAAACCCCTGCCTAACAAAGCGCTGCTGCCTCAAGAGGTCACGATTTTCTCCTTACTGGTTTTCTTGGAAAGGCTGGAGGTTACACTTCAAGTAGGTGGGAGGGGGCATTCTCATTCAAGTGGGATTAGATTGTGATTAAGACTCATTCCAGCTCCAAAACTGCATGATTAGTAAAAAAAAAAATCAGCTTGACTTATGACAGAGGTCCCTTAAAGCTTGTACTATTTGAATGAAGATTTCTGAAATAAGAGTGTTAGTTGCATTTTTAAAAAATCATGATACCTAACTGATGTGAGCAACGGTGCTTAAATGCTTTGAGTAGCAGATTCAGTGAATATATTACCCAGAAAGGCATGAGAATGGACTCTTCTGGGTGATCAAACATTCTGTGTAATGGAGAAGTGGTTTTGATCACCTACGCAGACAGCAATTTAAGCTTTTTTAAAGAAGGAGAATCCAAGAAAATGCACGTAATAGTAATGCTAACTAGCTGTGTGACCCTTAAGAGAAATCATTTGGTATAGAATCCCAGTCTTGAGAAATTACTCTGTACCAGGTACTGAGGATACAGACAGAAAAGAAACAGTCCCTACCCCCAAGAAACTTCACTCTTTTTCAGGGGAAATAACCTTTTCATATCTTATGGAAAATAACATGTACCCTTATAAATAGATATGAAATTTGTTTTTAAAAAAATGACATGCAAGGTTACTTGGGGCAGGGCCATTAAGAGCTGACAGGATCAGGAAAAACTTCCTATGGGAACTGGCATTCAGGCTGAATTTTAAAGGAAACAGGAGATCTTAAAAGACTGGGATGATGAGGGAGGGCAATTCAGGCATGTGGAACAGCATGTGCAAAGCAAAGGAGATGGGAGAAGAAAGGTCAGTGAGTGGACAGTAAGTAGACTGAAAAGTTGTGTTTATGAAAGGAATACATAGTAAGTCTTGGAAAGATGGACACATATCTTGGAACCAGATAGTGAAGGGATTTAAATGACAAACAAAGGAGCTTTTGTTTCTAGAGGAAAGAGGATCATGAGAGTGACAGAGGTAGAGACTGGAGGTAAGAAGACCAATTATGAGGACATGTAATTTATGATAGTCATGTTGCACTTATGGAAGCTAGGTTTTCTTGTGCCCAACTAAACCCAGTCTCTTTTTTTCTGGGACAACAATCTGAAAATAGTGAGCTATCGATCCCCTCCATTTTGAGACTCAGTTGTATAAATACCAATTAATAATAGCCGCAAATAGTATTTATATAAGGTGCCTTAAAATTTGCAAAATACTTTATATGTGTTATCTTATTTGATCCTTACAGCACCATGAAAGGTGGGTGCTAATGAAGAAACTAAGTCTGAGAGATGTGACTTTCCTAGGACCAAACAGTTAGTAACCCCTGAAGGATATAATAATAATAATAATAATAATAATAATAATAATAATAATATTTATACACCACTTACTACGTGCCAGGCACTGTGCTAAGTGCTTTATAATTATAATCTTATTTGATCCTCATAAAAATTCTGGGATGTAGGTGATATTATTATCCCCATTTTACAGATGAGGAAACTGAGGCAGGCAGAAGTTAAGTGAATTACCCAGGGTCATACAGCTAGTCCATATCTCACACCAGAATTAAAACTCAAGTCCACCTGATATCAAGTCCAGTGTTCTATTTACTACTCCGTCTAGCTCTCCAGAGATGTTCAAGTATTCTCTCTACATTTTAAGCCTGGAAGATTTCCAGGATCAGCCTATTATTCCAAACTAGTCCCTAATACCTCACATCTTCTCATATGAAACCAGAAACTTCATCTTTATAAAAATGGAAATCTTCATTTTCAGTGTTCAATGAAAAATAAAATGGAAATTGAGTACTTCCAATCTGGTAATTCAGTTCCAAATCAGAAGAGGTAAAATAGTTTCTTCTTCCTACTTCGATCTGTTTATACCTTAGAACTATCTGAATATCCTAAGGGTGGACATATACACTTTTCTATTTTTTTTAGAAGTCTTTTGCAGCAATGTTGTGAGGACCACATGAGATAATGGATAGAAAACACTTTGCAAACCTTGAAATGCTATATAAGTGATAGTTATTATCATTGTTTTTAGCCTATAGGCATTGGGCACCCTATCTGATTTCATTCCCTGATCTGATTACTACCTCTCTGCTGAGCTCAAGTAAGCTTTATAAAACAGCACAGGGGTATGTTGGTGAATAGTTAACATTGACTGCTCTCCAGAAAAAAAAAAGTGTGCACACACGCTTTTAATTTTAACTTACATTGTTAACACTACCCTAAGCCTAGACAATCAAGACCAAAAATAAATCAAGCTCTGTTTCACCGTGTCCATGGAAAAGCTCACAACGGACTCTTGCAAGCCAGTTAGAGCTGGCTCCAGCATAGTCATGGTTCTGCCTCCTAGCAAACATATCTGTACATACTTCTGAACTTGGGTCTATGCCTTTTAAATGGATGTAACCCTTTTCCTAGTGGGCCAAAATAATTGGAGCAATGAACTTAAGAGATCAGAGCTGAGTTGCCTGTGCACACCTAATGGAAATGAGAGTGGTTGCAGCAGATGGGATAAGTGAGTTTTTGTAAAAATCTTTTTTCAATGTTTCATCAGCTGTGCATTTCAGTAATGCCCCTCTTAATAGTGTTTGGATGCTTGTTAATGGCATTTGGGGTGGGGGAAGGATAAGGGAACTATATTGCTAACCGTAAAGAATATAGCTATACATTAGGTATGGGCTGCCATTTACACGCTCTCCTTGGCTCACATTCAAAATCATTTTCGTCTTTTGAACCAAAATGTGACTGTAAACCCTTGTTTTATACAAGTCCAGTACAGGTGCCCCTGTGTTCAGTGGCTGTTATGGGAATATAAAAGCTATTTCAGTCTCCCTTGGAAAGTTAATTTGCTGTTACTCTAACCACAAGCCACCTGTGATTTTAACCATGGGATGGACTCCAGACATTGACATTGAAGCCCCAAAAGCCAGAGTGTAGGCTTTTTCCACTTTCTGCACAATGAAATAGGTAAGTCAGAGAGATACAAACAGAATGTTCTGTGAGGTTCAAGAGAAAAGGTCATTTCCAAGAATGGAGGAATATATGAAGGGGAGCAACTGGCATTGGAGAAAAGGCAGGATTAATAAGTACAATGGGGAGGAGAGCACATTCCGTGTATTTTCTATTCATATTATGTCCAGTGCAGAAGAACTAGTATCACCAGATTTCTTTTTAAATTCAAGATTATTCACACTTCCAGCTATAACTCTTAATGTATCTCTTAGGGTATATGATAAATTACTCAGTACAGTACAGAGCAACTAACATAAAACAATAGAATTCTGCATAATACAACAAAGCTCAACACAATATAATACAATAAAATATAACACATATTGTTTAAGTAGCTCTGGTGAGCAAAGTGTTGTTGTTGTTTAGCCATTTCTTCTGTTGTGTCTGATTCTCTATGAGCCCATTTAGGGTTCTCTTGGCAGGTGTACTGGAGTGGTTTGCCATTTCCTTCTCCAACTCATTTTACACATGAGGAAACTGAGGCAAACATGGTTAAGTGACTCACCCAGGGTCACACAGCTAGTGTCTGAAGCCAGATTTGAACTCAGGAGGAGGAATCTTCTTGACTGTAGGCCTGGCAGATGCCCCAAGTTCTTAATCTCAAGTATGCTACAATCCAATAGGAAGATAATTCAGAAACCTGAGGAAGTATCCTATACAATATTGCCTGATGCCCACTTACAGGAGTACAAGGAAACTGCCCTGAGAGGTGTGAGGTGGAAATATATGAAAAGAAGTCATATTGACTTAAGGCTACAAAGGAATGGGGGTTAAATACCAAGAAATATGTCATTTACTCTGGAAGCAATAGAGGATCAGTGAAGGTTCTTGGACCTAGGAGTCACATAACCAGGTTAATGTATACGATTATTTTGGAAGTGGTATGCCACAGGTCATGTTGCCAGAGGTCTACATTATATTAGAATAATAAATTGATATGATATATGAGCAGTCCCTCCATTAGCACAGACTATATCCCATCCATGCCTTTTCATCCTGTATGGTTTTTGTCCAGGTTCGGCCACAAATCCTCTAGGAGAGATCGATCTATTGAGCACACTGGGATCCTTCCTCTGGGGCCTTCACCAGTGCATGGGTACCAATACAGCATTCTGACCATCCATCTGTTTTCTCTCATTCTTGCAATATGACCACTCCTACCTTCTCTTCTAATCACCTACTTCCTAGACACTTCCTGGTTTCTTCTATGCCACTTCTTGGGTGAAAATCAACATCAGTAACATCCTGCAGATGACCTGTGCCACATATATCAGCAGTATATATGCTGCCTTTTGAGCTACCTGAACTTGTAGTTCTTCAGAGGTTGGATTACTTTATGCTATGCATGAAATAATCAAGAAACCTGCCCTGTACACTGTATTAGCTGTATCCCAAATGCAAAGTAGATAGAAAAATGAAACAGAAAGTTAAGAGTAAGACATGTGGATTCCATTCAGAAATAATGGTGTCTCTAAGATGAAATCCTATTTCCTGACAAAATGATGGAGTGCAGCTATCATCTCAGGCCATGAGTAAATCCTGAGATTTATCCGTTCCAAGTTATGTGATCTATGTTTCATGGTTTTAAAGGGAAGACCTTTTATAATGGATTAACGTAAAGTGCTGCTTTCAATGAATTGTAGTGTTTTATAGGAGATTCTCTTCAAACAGTGAAAATAACCTTGCCCCATTCCACAGATATACAAGAAATGACACTGGACGGATGCCAAAGAGAGGTTGATGATCATGTTTGTTTGGTTCTTTTTCAGCTTTCAACTTTAGAAAGTCTGAGCAAGCTTCATGCATACATCAACATTTTCCATGTATCATGGCATCTGGTTCCATGTACATAAAACTAATGTCTGGGTTTTTTTTTTAATTTCTCTTTGTTGGGGGGGTGGGGGGGTATCACTGTTCTTCAACAGTTTTCCTCCCCATCCCCTCATAAATGCATACCATTACAGATGATGGGACATTAATTTGTTAACAAACTGTTAACACCCAGTCATGGGTGTTATGTGAACACATAACTTTGATGGAATTAAAAGGAGACTGGCCATTAGAAAAATAAGGATAGCATCACTCCTGGAGGCTTTAAATAGCTAAGCCCTGGTGACTGTATGGCAATCGTCAAAGTTGGAAAGTCAAAGAGAGAGTCAACAGGGAAGATTCAAGCTCTTTATGGAGTGGGAGTGGGGTTGGCAAGAGGAAATTGTCTTCTGCATAGGCCAGAAAAAATCACTCCATGCAACAGTTTTAGAAAGCTGGCAATCAGGAACACAACACACACACACACACACACACACACACGTACACACACACACACATGTCTAGACAGGCATGAATACAGAGAGGTAGTCACTTGAGGCTACAAACAGTCAAGGAACATGACTCTTGGAAGCAGAGAAGAGAGCTGCGTATAGAATCAAAAGAACACTAACACATCATATGTCATCGTGGCAGAGTCTATCCCAAGTTTATGGCAGAAACTTGTTTAGCTACTGTCCTCACTATGTCAAGTTAGTAAATGCCTATGCCAGGAATTAATTATGCCTACCGAGTGACTGTTCATTTGAAGTGCACTGGTAGGAGCCCAGATGCACAGGGTACCCTGGAGCCTAAGGGTAGGAGTCACACTTCTTGGGACTCAACCTACGAGCTGGTTGGGGAGGTATACCAAATGGTGTATTAAGAGAGATAGGGATTTCAGCAATAAATAAGTGATAGCCTCATTGTACTGGGCCCCAGTCAGACCCTCATCTGGACTACTGTGTTTAGTTCTATGTATTGCAGTCTAAGAAAGACATAAATAAGTCGAGGGATATCCAGAGGAGGGAAAGCAGGATGGCAAAGAACCTTGAGTGCATGTTCCATGAAGACTAGTTGAAGACACTGGGCACGGTTAGCATGAAGAGAGAAGACTCATGAAGGATATGACAGCTGCATTCATGTATTTCCAGTTCTGTCACATGGAGGAAGGATTGGTCTTGTTCTGCTTGTTCCCACTGGGCAGAGGTAAGAGCAATGAGTATATATAACTCCTCTGTAAAATGAGGGGATTGAGCTAGAAGCCCTCTAACGTCCCTTCCAGTCCTAAATCCATGATCCAAGTTTTATTCAAAATGCAACATTATATGTAATTCATCATTGAACTTCATTCAACTAATGAGTAACCACTTGTCCCATTTTTTCCCAGGAGTATCATAATTAACTTGGTCATGAGCCAGATGCTTCCAGTTATTTGGTAACCTGCCAACATTTCTGCATAGGTGCCTAACTGGTTAATAGTATTGACTGATCATCAACATGTCTAAACTCTATGACTTACCTCTGTGGCCTAGAGAACTTTATAGCTTATGATTTAGGCAAGAAAGATTCTGCATCTTGGTTCAGCCTTCACCCTCCTTCCTGAACTGGGGCCCTTCTCATTCTTAGACAATGTTGTTGACCTGGTATGCACATGTCTCTTTCACTCATGTCATCATTTTTTCCAGGAGATGCCTGAGTTTCAACATTATTGAGCTGTTGTTCCATGGAGTAATTTCTCTTTGTGCATCTTTACAGTAAGCCTTTTGTACTGACCAGATGGTTTGTTTTTATCTATTTCTTCATCTTTAGAAGGTGAGTATCTTGATTTCTCTTGTGTGCCTTTCCTCCAACTCATTTTCCAATTTCTTCTTCAGCTGGGGCATATCACATTCAGTCCTTTCCATCCTCCAATTAAGTCTCTGTTTGGTTTGTTTCAGATCTCTCCAGTGTTCATTGAACACCAAAATTTCCCAGTTGCTACAGTTGACAGCAACCTCAGGCATTGAATGCAGTGCCTCACACAGCAACTTTGCATTCCTTTTATCGGTG